>NW_020955932.1:527053-580173 GCF_003031625.1 Empidonax traillii
TCTCTCCAGTCTATCCAGATCACTCTGCAGAGCCCTCCTGCCTTCCGGCAGGTCGACACTCCCTCCCAACTTGGTGTCATCTGCAAATTTGCTGATGATGGACTCAATCCCCTCATCTAAATCATCGATAAAGATGTTAAACAGGACTGGTCCCAGCACTGATCCCTGGGGAACACCACTGGTGACCGGCCGCCAGCTGGATGCAGCCCCGTTCACCAGCACTCTCTGGGCCCGACCCTCCAGCCAGTTCCCGACCCAACACAGAGTGCCCCTGTCCAAGCCATGGGCTGCCAGCTTTTCCAGGAGTATATTATGGGAGACAGTGTCAAAGGCTTTGCTGAAGTCCAGATAGACCACATCCACAGCCTTTCCCTCATCCACCAGGTGGGTCACCTGATCATAAAAGGAGATCAGGTTGGTCAAACAGGATCCGCCCTTCCTAAACCCATGTTGGCTGGGTCTGATCCCTTTTCCATCCTGTAGCTGCTGTGTGATTGCACACAGGATGATCTGCTCCATAACTCTGCCAGGCACATCATTACAAGTAACCTTTTCGGAGGCTTGTGAGCCTACGTTTCGGCAGGTATCTAGCATTTCTGCAATGGTAGGATTGTGTAGACCACGTAAAATTCTTTGATGTATAGCATAAATGGCTCCTTCACTTCCTGTTTTATCATTGTGAAGGATTGCATTACTGTTCCAGCATCAGGGACCTTTCTGAGCGCTTGTAGAGCTAAATTCTTTGCAATAGCTAAATCAGCTACAGGAATTAGGGCTTGGGCTACCGCTGTTGCATAAGATCCCTTTCTTAGGAGAATGTTTTTAATGGTTAATGCCGGCACTCCTATCAGGGGAGATATTTCTTTGGCGTGCTTATTCACAAGCTTTTTCCACTCTGCTTCAGAGTGTATTGCATAGTAGTAAGAAGCATCCTTGCAATTCTGGCACAATCGTAAGAACAAAAGTGCTGAATAGCAAATCCAGAAACCCCTTTGTAAATGGAGCTTCTAGACCATAATCATTAATTGCTTTCCGCAGGTCTTTTAGAATAGGCTCCCAGTGAGGCGGGCAATTCTGTTCAAAAATAAGTGGGAATGCTTGTGCCATTTCTACATTGCCTGCCTCCACTGTTTGCTGTCCCCCCCCTTGGTTGGGAGTTGTCTCCATCTTTGGGTGGTACAACAAAGGTGACTTACTCACCACTGCCACACCCCCCTAGCAGGGAGTCGGTGTCATCTTGGAGTGGCGCAAGAAAAATTTCCTCCACTTGTGAAGAGAAAAGGGGGGAAACTCCCTCCTCCCCTTTCTACCCCTCCCCTTTCTCGGCCTCCGAGGGTGAGTCGGCGGGGTTTTTAACTTCACTTTGCTCTGAGAGCTGCGGCTTCTTGCCCACTTTATCTTTTAAAGTCTCATAGACAGTATGCCACGGTTTTAGAATGCTAACCACATGTTAATCCCCCTGCATAGCCTCGTCCCAGAGCTTTACTCCTATGCGATCCCATTCTGATGCGCCAAAAACATTTGTTACAGACAACTTGGCTTGATTTTTCTGTGCCCATAGGAGCAGATTTTGTAGTGGCATTTCCTCCACCTTCGACCCATGTTCCTTGAGCAGGCATCTCATTGATTCGTATACATTCTTTTGCTCCGAGGACATGTTTAACCCCATGATGTTATGTACTGTCCAATGAAAAACTACTTTTTAATAGTTCACGAGTGCTCACCTCCCCGATCCAGCAGCGAGTGACAGAAGGCTCCTTCTTTCCCAAGTCTGGTCGCACGACATGGCCGAAGCAGAGGACCTGTAACCTCCACCAAACCCGACGGGCTTCCACAATCGATCCCTAAATATTAGGAACTAGTGTCTGTCATGGTTTTACTGGTTCTTAAAAACTAAGCAGGAATTTTTTCCCTTCCCCCTGCCCACTTCATGGAGGAATGTTAAGTAGGCATTTAAGGAGCACAAAAGAAGCTGCCTTAAAGTTAATGACCCTCAGAATCTCATCTCCTGGGAAACGGAGGGGAGGAGTTCTGGCTGGCTACTGAAACTGGAACAAGGTCAGAGTGGAAGGTTGGTGGGTTTTGGTTCTCAACCTGGCTGCCAACTGTAGATCCTGACTGGATTTTCATCAGAGAGGAGCTGTTTGGGGAGGTTTTTTCCCCTTCCCCATTCCCATTTGTTTATTTCTTAGAAGTGGTTCTTGTGCACATCAAAGGGAGAAGGAAAACTACACCGCACGACTTGGCCAGCAGAACAGAGTGATTATTTTCCCATTGGGGAGAGCTTTGTTTTTGTTGCTTCTCTCCTTCCTCTCTCTCCCCTTTCCCAGTGTGTGTGTGTGGGAGGGAAACCCATTTTCGGTTTCTCCAACACACCCTGGAGGGTGTTACCCCTATGTGGCAATGACCAGTGATTCCACAGCACCCCCTGCCGACCAGCATAACCAATTGCAGGCTCTGCATTTCCAGTGACCCAACAGCGCCACCTGGTGACTGGCACAAGACACTACAGCACCTCCTGTTGACTGTGGTTAGAATTGCACCAAAGGGCACAAACTGATCTGTTTACTTTTTTTCCTTTGTTTGTTTATTGGTTTGTTTTGAAGGGGTTATTTGTGGGTATAGGAGTATTGTTTGGTTGTCTTACTTGTTTTCTTTTGTTGCTTCTACCAATACACATATATCTTTTAATAAGGGGTTGCTATTTCTTTCCTTTTTTCAACAATTTTTTCCCCTCAATTGGAACCTCTTAATTTCGAATTTACAATTGCTTAGAGGGGAGGGAGGAGTTTGGGTCTTCCTCATAACTCATCCTCAGCAAAACACCTGTGTCTCATTTAAACTGAAACAGTGCCCTGTTCGAGCACCATTCGCTGACGTCCACTTCCCTAAACCAGCTCTCTAACTAGGACTTTTTTGGTCCCTAGCTGTCTGCAGGTTTGGTGGTGAAATAAAGAGACCTCAACTGCAGTAGCAAAAACAAGGGGGTTATTCTTTATCCTCTTTGTCTCACGTGCAACAAGGTGAGGGGAAGTGGAGAGCAGCACCAGAAATGGCTGGAAAGCCAATTCTGGAATGCAATGTTTACATTAAGCATATTTATCACACCTAGCACAGGGATCTTACAGACTACAGGTCAGGGAGCATGCAGGGAACTACTTGGCACACAGTTATACACTTTTTCAAAACTTATTCATTCTATTCAAACTATTTTACACTATCATATGTTACTCTGGTATTGCTACATATAAGGTGCATTTTTTTCTACAGGTAAGGTAGGGGTTAAAAGTCTTTTTTTCTCAGTTTTAACTTGAGCTGCAGGTGTCTGCCACATGATGTTCTTCCACAGAAGTTTAGCAGCTTCTTCTCTCACTCTCACTGAGTGTCCAAGGCCATTTGCTGGATTCCATTCTTATCTCTGAGGCCTCTTGCTGAGCAACTGCACCTGTTTTCCCAGACCTAATGTCTGCCTGGTACCCTACAGTGTGCAGTGGTAGTTATGTACTTGGAGTGCGTGTCGACTGTAACATGTACATATTTCAGCTGACCTAATTCCATTATATGTGTAACATCTGTCTGTCATACCTCATTTGCTATCAGTCTCCTGGGGTTAACTCCTTCCTGGGATGGCATTGGAGTTATTTGCTGGCAGTCTGGACATGACATAACTATGTCATGAGACTGATTGATGGTAATTTGAAATTGTCTCTTCAAAGAACGTGAGTTCTGGTGGAAAAAAGACTGAGATAATTTAGCCTGTTCTAACATTATAGGCACTGTTGTAAACATAACTACTGCATCAGCTCTTTGGTTCCCTTCTGCTATGGGTCCCAGCATTCCCATATACGATCTGAGATGAATGATATAAAAATCAAATTTCTTGTGATTAGCAAGAACCCATACAGCACGTATTTCAACAAGTAATGTGGGTTTGCAACATCTCAAGGGAATGAACCCTTGAGACGTGAAACCAAATCTGCAGTATAACAAGAATCTGTAACAATATTAACAGGTTGTTCTGAAAAGTTTCAAGGCAATCCAAATAGCTGCTAATTCCAGAATCTGTACAGAACCATGGTTCATGGTCTGTACCTCTTATTCCCACTGTCCTGTAGTGGGGTTTACCCATGTCACCGCAGCTTTCTTGGACTGTCCTGGTGCATCAATAAAGACTGGTGTTGGCATCTGGTTGTGGCTTTTAAGGGTAAGTTACCCATTTCTGCCCAAAACCTGTGTTTAGGGTAATGAATGTCACTGTCATAGCCTGCCAAGGCAGCTTGGAATCCAGCATCTTTGACCAGCAGCCAGTCAAGGCTGTCCTTATTTGCTGGGATGTAGATGATCGCAGGATGGTGTCCGTTCAACTCCTGTAGACATCCTCTGCTTTTAATGACAAGTTTGACAAACATTTTGTTAGTTGTCCACACAGTTTTAGGTGGTGAATGGGGCAGAAACAACCACTCTAGGACCTTCAGTGAATCCTATTCAGTTTGGTCCCACTGAAACAAAACTCTGAATGGCTGGAACCTGCTAGGAATTAGAGTAAGGCATATTTGTAGTTCAGAATTTCTCCTTCTGCTCTGTCTGCTCTCAATTGTCTTAGAACATACCTCTAACGCCTGCTTTGCCTCTGTAGTCAGAGACCGACTAGATGTTAAGTCTGGGTTGCCTTTCAGCAGTTCAAACAGGGGGTACAGCTCCTCTGTGGTTAAGTCTAAGAAAGGCCTTAACCAGTTGAGAGCTCCTAAAAGTTTTTGCAGTTCGTTTAAAGTTAAGGTGTCCTTTACCTTAATCTGAAGTGACTGCGGCAAGATCTCCTTCTGCGTGATCCTCCATCCAAGGTAGGTCCAGGGCTGTGATCGCTGGATCTTCTCTGAAGTGACCTGTAACCCTGCTTCTTGGACAGCATTAGTTAGATCAGTAACAACAGTTTGCAATTCAGTTTCATTGGCCATGGCAATTACGATATGGTCCATATAGTGGTAAATGATTACTGAGGGATGAAGGCTTCTGACAGGGTAAATAGCCTGTGCCACTACAGTCTGACATATTCGCAGGCTATTTTTCATACCTGTGGTAAGACGACTCAATGGTACTTTTGCATGGGCTGTACGTTGTTTAGAGCAGGGACAGAGAAAGCAAACCATGATGCGTCATCATGGTTCAGAAAAATGAAGAAAAAATCTTTCAAATCAATTTCCACTAACGACCATCCTGCTGGAAGCATAGCAGGTGAAGGAAGTCCTGGCTGCAATGCCCCCATTGGTTCTATTGCTGAGTTGACTGCTCTTAAGTCATGCAGCATTCTCCACCTGCCACTTTTCTTGGGGATACAGAAAACCGGAGGGTTCCACAGGCTGGGGGTTGGCACTATACGTCCTGCATAGAGTTGTTCTTTCACTAATTCTCTTAAGTGAACAAGTTCTTCCTTTTTTAAGGGTCACTGATCAACCCATATAGGGTCATTGGTTTTCCAGCTCAGCTTAATTGGTTTTTGCAACGGCTGGTCAATGGCCCTCACCGAAAATTCTGCCCTTCTGCAGAAACAATTTGCATAACTGTGCTAAACTGTCTCAGCACATCCCTCCCCCATAGAGTGCATGGAATAGGAGTAACAAAAGGAGCTATTTTGGCAACTTGTCCCTCTGACCCCAGCACTCTGCGTAATTGGCACTTTGCCTAGGGCTTTGTGTGCTTCCAACCCCTTGAATAGTCAAAGCAGAGTAAGCAGTAGGGCACTCAGCTGACCATTCAATGTCTCTAATGATTGTAACGTCTGCTCCTGTGTCCACCAGGCCTATGTGACACCTCATCTTTGGCTGTGTTGCAGAAATGACTTTTTTCCAGTATATTTGTGGCTCAGTTGTACTCCCAAAAGCTCCAAAGCCCCCCTCGCCCTCCCCAGTTGGTGACATGTTGTAAAAGGGAATTAGTTGGGCAAGCTTTTGTCCTTCTGGTATATGACAGGGAGGTATTGGAGTCCATGTAATTATTTTATTTCACTGTGGGAGTCTGAGTCAATCACTCCAGGTAAAACAAACAAACCTATTCTGGTAGTTGACAACTGTCCTATTAGGAGGGCACGGACTTCTGGGTTTAAAGGTCCCCATACCCCTGTAGGGATTAGCACTACAGCAGTAAATGTCATGGTTACTGGTACTCAGGAGGCCAAGTCCAGCCCAGTGCTGCCTGAGGTGACGGGGAACAGATCACTAATCTGTTTTCTTGAGCATGCGGTCTAACCCTAACCCTAACCCTAACCCTAACCCTAACCCTAACCCTAACCCTAACCCTAACCCTAACCCCGTCTCCAGTTTCCTTGCTGTGAAGAGTTTTTTGACCCTCTCTTCCCTTTCTGACATTTGCATACTGTTGTGCAAATGTTGGGGCAATCCTTTTTCAAATGATCAGCAACACCACATCTGTAACAGCTGTTTTTGGCTCTTGTCCCATCCTGCAATCTCAGTTGCACATTTAAGGTTGTTGCTAAAGAAGTACTTTGATGCTCAGCAGTCCCAATTCCCTGGCATGCTCGAACCATCTCAGCGATGGTGCAAGTTTCCCTTTTAGGGATAGCTTGCAGAGCCCTTTTACAATCTGGATTTGAGTTTTCATATGCCTGTTGACTAAAAAGCATCTCTCTAGTTTCTTCATGCTCTATTTGCCTCTTAAAGGCTGTTTGCAAGCTATTGAGAAATTGAGGAAAAGGTTCTATTGATCCCTGTGGGACCTTTGTAAATGACAGGCTACTGTCTCTGTCCATGCTTGGAAGTTTTCTTATCGCTCCCAAGGTCAGTTTTGCAATTACTTCATATGTTTCTCAGGGATAGTTTACTTGTGAATTTGCTGATGAGTACTCCCCTTCTCCTGCCAAATGATTACATGTCATGCCTGTTTGTGAGCTGTTTGGTTCATTTGCATATGCTGCACAGCTCTCCTGATAGTCTATTAACCAAACACTGTATTGAGTGGTTGTCAAAACCATTTTCAACAGTGTTTTCCAGTCATGTGGGGTAAATACATAGGTAGAACTCAGCGTTTCCAAATATGAAAACTTGTGAGCCGAGGAAATGCCAGACTCTTTAACTATTTGTCTCAATTCCTTTGTTACCTCATAAGGAAAACTTTGAAATTGAGGGTTCTGGTGAGGCTGATAGATTACTGGACATGCCTTAATAACCTGCCAATCTGTCATCCGTATAGCCTCCTCACGGCACCTACTCCATCGGTCAATAAACTTACCCCCTCATTCTCACAAGGAGGAACCACCTCCGGTTCCTCCTCGTCATCTTCTGATGCCTCACCACCCACGGCCCCGATATATCTGGCTCCCCGCATGGCGGAAGATTGCTGCAGTGTAAAGGTTCCTCCCCGTCCCCATGGTTGGGACAATAAGTCTGTGTGGTCAGAAGAGATGGCTCAGGTCCCGGTCTGCTTCCCACGCAAGATGGCGGCATCCGTGCCAATGCACATGGTTGTGAGTCATCAGTGGTATGAGGGGGTAAGTTCACTGGATTCCTCCCCCCCACGCTGCAGTGGGAATCTATGTTTTGCCCCTGGGTGTTGGATTTGTGAACCATGGTTCCCGTCCCTTCCCTGGTAACCGTGAGTTCATGAAAACTGGGACCTTCGCTATTTCTTATTTTGCTTACCCCCCCGTTACTGCCTGTGCAACTCCCCTCCTTTGTTTATATATGTCCAGGAGGTTAGTGGGGCCCCTGCACTTTCATGGGTGCTTCTGAGTGGTGGCAATTGTCTGTGAGTGGTAGTCTGGTTAAAATTTGCAGGGGAATGTGTGTTGGTATTTGTTGGGGGGTTTTGTTGCCTCTATGCTGTGTGAAAAATGTTCATAATTTGAGTACAGGCAGGCAGGGAGTTACTGACTTGTGTGTGGCTTGCTCTGGTTTTGCCTCTTATGAAGTCTCCGATCCTGTCCCAAGTGTTTATATTTAAGACTTCTATGAGTGACAGGTAGGGTTCCCTGTATATTATCCGTTGCAGAAGGTCTGTTAATTCTGTTCATGTGATCTCTATAGAATATGGTCTTAGCAAGAGATACAGAGCTTCTATGTCTCCTTTGATCTCTGGGAAGACTGAATTTCCCATGGTTTTTACCTTTTTCTTGCCTCCCATCTTCCGCCTATTTTCTGTCACCGCCAGTTTTGTGCTCACAACTTGTCAGTTTTGGTTTTGGTTTCTCAACTTCTTACTGCCTCTACTTCCTTGCAGCTTTATTTTTCACTGCGACTTCTCTGCTTTTCTTTCTCCTGTCACATGCACTGTCAGTTTTTTTGAGCTCAGTTTAATTTTGCATTTTCAGCTACTTTTTGCCCTGAAATCCCAATGCTTTTAAGGACGTCCAGTGTTTTTTTTCCGTAAAAGCGTTTTGAGAACTGATACAATCTCATCTGAGCACTACTGAATTTCCTTGTTTCAAGGCATTTTAATTGTCCCCTGATACAGGGAGAAGCCCATGCTCAGACTTATTAATGTAATATAATAAGACATGACTGAGCATTTAAGGTTCCCAACAACCAAATCTTTTATTAACAGAAAAAAATCCCTCTTATATACCCTCAGGTAACACGTGACTCTTCTGACCAATCACAGTGGGCTCACTCTGGCCATGTGTGTCAGAGTACAACACAGGAGACGATCAATCCCAGGATGCCTCACCTAGCATCCCTGGGACACAGCTCCTACAGTGAATGGGGCCAGAGGATACATCACAGAAAAGGTTGTAATGCAGTTCCCACTGAGGCCAAAGGAACAGGAAAGTGCTAATTCATCAGAGCATATGCAAGCATGGGCTTCTGATGAAGAGTCTCTCAAACACAGGTAGGTCTGGTTAGCTGGGACAGCATTCAGTTTTAAGAACTTTTGATGGGGAGGAGTTGAGGAACCCACAGAACAACATGGTTTCCCAAGCAGAGTCCATGACTATGACTTTGATAAGTGCTTGGTGTCTGTTGAAGAGGGGAGTCTAAGGTCAAATCCTTGGATCTTCTATCCAAACAAACAAAAAACCCAAAACCCTGACAAACTCAGCAGTCAGCAGGAAAAATCCTTCTCCAGGCCACATTCCAGCAATAAATAAACTTGTGATTCTCAGTAAGCTCAGAAACTGGTGGTGGTGCTGGGTTTTTGTCATAGGTTTACTTGTTCTAAAAAACCAAGCAGGGATTTTTTCTTTCCCCTGCATCATGAAAGAAAGATGTTGAATGGGGGAAGGTGGTTTGGCTAAGACAAAAAAGACATATGCAAAAGAACTGGCCGACAACCCACATTCCATGTTGATAGCCCTCAGAAGACTGGGGAGGGGGGACGTTAGGGTGCGTGGGTGGGAGGAGGTGGGGTTCGGGGGGTTGGAGTTCTGCTCGGCGACCTGGAGGGGAGGTTGCTGCGGGCTGGAGACACTGACTCGCTCTTCTTTGTTTTTTCCTGTCGGAGGAGAGTTTTTGCTGCTGTTCTCTGCCCTGCTGTTGCTGGCGGCAGGCCCGGCTCACAGCGAGGTCCTCGCCAGCTGAAGGTCGTGAGTTTTCTTCCATTGGGAGAACTTTCAGTTTTATTGCTGGTTTTTTTTGTTTCCCTCCTCCTTCCCCCCTCCTCCCCCACCACCCGGCGGTGACCAGGGATCTCACAGCGACGCCTGGTGACGGACACTGGACATTGCAAGTTCTGTTCCTCCAGTGATCCAACAGCGTCACCTGGTGACTACTATAGAACACTACAAGTTCAGCACCTTTGATAACTCAACAGTGCCACCTGGTGAATGGTATAAGACATTGCAAATTTTGCATTTCCAGTGACCCGACGGCGCCCCCTACTGACTGTGGCTGGAACTGCACCAAAGGGTGCTGGAAATTGAGCTATTTAATTTCCCTTTTCCCGGTTTATCAGTTTTGTTCTTGAAGGGGATTATTGGTGGGTATAGGGGTATTGCTTGGTTGGTTTACTTGGGTTTTTTTTCAGTGTTCCTGTTAATACACACATACCTTTTAATAAAGAGCTGTTATTTTTCCCTTTTCCATCATTTGTTTTCCTTC
The DNA here is from genome assembly GCF_003031625.1 of Empidonax traillii. NCBI lineage: Eukaryota > Metazoa > Chordata > Aves > Passeriformes > Tyrannidae > Empidonax > Empidonax traillii. The sequence goes on from NW_020955932.1 coordinate 537,100, forward strand.
AATCGGAGCCTCTTAATTTCGGATTTATAATTGCTTAGAAAAGGAAGTTTGGGTCTATTTCTCGTAATCCATCCCCAGCAAAAGACCTTTGTCTCATTTAAACTGGGACATTTATTGGCGCCCAACGTGGAGAGAGGAAAAGTGGAAAAGGAATAACTGCCCTTGTGTGACTTTATACGTGTTTGTGAACCTGTAAGCACCATGAAGTCTAAGATTGCTACTTTTCTGTGGTATATGATTATGCCGAGATCTATGTCCCACCTGTCGATGTTTTTCAGCTCAGACACTATGTCCCTCACTGCAATAAGTATGTTTGAGATCTCGCACTGGTGTTATGACATAGCAAACTCAGCACCTGTTATTTTCCTTCGGGATGTGTCCTCACAGATATATTACTATTCTAACCTACACTGTCTCCTTTGGGGTTTTAAGGATAATGACACCTATCCCTATGGAGAAACAAAGGGGGGTATATTTGCGCAACCCTTCATACATTTTCCCTTTGGTTCCAAAGCAAAGGCCTCTGAGAAATTTAAACTCTCTTTAGATGTAAGAGACATTTTCTATTTTGGGTTTCTCGTGCAAGGTGTCATATCTATTGCCACGGTGTCATATCTAATATTTGTGGTTAGGCCCAGGATTTACCAGGAACGGGCACAGAAGCCAGCCCCAGGGGCAGAAAAACTCGAATGGCATGGGCCAGGGGAGGACTTGGGTAAATTTCTAGAAAGTGGTTCAGTTCCTCCAACATGGAAGTTCACTCTCAAACAACTCCTAAACCCTACACAGATAATAACAGCTGTGAGGGAGAGAGGTCGTGGTGAACCCATAGAGAGGCAGTTGGTAGATGCATGTGGGGCATTAACCGTTGCCTACAAATAGGTGCTCGGGATGGTGCAGCCCTCACAGGGAAAAGGAAAAGATGAAAACGAGAGGCCTGATTCAAGGGTGACTCCAGATAAGGCCTGCTCCAAGGGACCAAACAAGTCAATGGAGGTTGCCCCTAACCAAAAGAAGAAACATAAGACCAAATCAGCCCGCCTAGTTGATGATGATGGGGAAGCAGGACCCTCACAGACAGCCAACCTGGAGCCAGAAATCATCACTGAGTCCTTATTGTATGACAACCTCTGGAAATTACTGGCAGACATCATTCGTCACCCGAATGAGCCTATACTGACCTGGATGATCCGAGTCTGGGACTCTACGGGTGATGCCATAAACCTTGATGGCGGTGAAGCAAGGTCCTTGAGGTCTATTGCCCAGGATGTGGGCCTTGAAGAGGCATTTGTGAGAGAATCAAAGCCCCTGTCTCTCTGGGCACGGTTGCTGGATGCTGTGAGAGGGAGATTCATTTACAGAGAGGCCTTGCAGACAGACCATTTTGCGAAGAGCTGGAGTACCATGGAGGAGGGGATCTGACGCCTGAGGGAAATGGCACTGTTGGAGGTACTGTTTAGAAGAGATATGCAAACTAGTCACGATCCTGACAAGGTTAGATGTACACCACTCATGTGGTGGACCTTCATACGTATGGGGCCACCTGCACATGTCAGTTACCTGACATCACTGGATGCTGGGGAAAAGAGTGAACCAGTGGTGCTTATAGCAAAAAAACTTCGGATATACGACAGTATGGTCCAAGAATCACTGCAAACCCGTCTTTCCTCCGTAGAGACCTCAATCAATAACCTCACTACCATAGCTACACGACTACAAGATCAACAGGAGAAAATGCTAGAGAAGATTGAGAGAAACACCTCCCAGGTGGCACCAGTGAGAACCGGGCGTCCCCCAGCTAGAGGGGGCAGACATACCTCACGAACCGAGTTGTGGTATTTCCTATCTGGACATGGAGAAGACATGAGACAGTGGGACAGGAAACCTACCCATGTCTTGGCAGCCCGAGTACAAGAGTTAAAGGACCAGAGAGAAACAAATTCCGTGAAAGTGAGTGCAGTGCCGGTATCCCGTGGGCAGGGATCTGACCCACTAGAAGGTACCTCCCGCCAGTATTTGCAGATGGAAACCTGTGATGAGCAGGACAGAAACCAGTATTAGAGGGGCCCTGCCTCTAGCCAGGTAGAGGCACGGGACAACCGTGTCTATTGGACGGTGTGGATCCGGTGGCCTGGCACATCAGACTCACAAGAATATAAGGCTTTGGTTGACACTGGCGCTCAATGCACGTTAATGCCCTCAGGGCATGTGGGACCAGAGGTTATTTCCATGTCTGGGGTGACAGGAGGGTCGCAGCAGTTGACCGTGTTGAAAGCTGAAGTGAGTTTGACCGGAAAGGAGTGGCAGAAGCATCTACCAACTGCCTCTCTATGGGTTTATCACGACCTCTCTCTCTCACAGCTGTTATTATCTGTGTAGGGTTTAGGAGTTGTTTGAGAGTGAACTTCCATGTTGGAGGAACTGAACCACTTTCTAGAATTTACCCAAGTCCTCCCCTGACCCATGCCATTCAAGTTTTTCCACCCCTGGGGCTGGCTTCTGTGCCCGTTCCTGGTAAATCCTGGGCCTAACCACGAATATTAGATATGACACCGTGGCACATGGTTGCGCGAGAAGCCCAAAATAGAAAATGTCTCTTACATCTAAAGAGAGTTTAAATTTCTCAGAGGCCTTTGCTTTGGAACCAAAGGGAAAATGTATGAAGGGTTGCGCAAATATACCCCCCTTTGTTTCTCCATAGGGATAGGTGTCATTATCCTTAAAACCCCAAAGGAGACAGTGTAGGTTAGAATAGTAATATATCTGTGAGGACATATCCCGAAGGAAAATAACAGGTGCTGAGTTTGCTATGTCATAACACCAGTGCGAGATCTCAAACATACTTATTGCAGTGAGGGACATAGTGTCTGAGCTGAAAAACATCGACAGGTGGGACATAGATCTCGGCATAATCATATACCACAGAAAAGCAGCAATCTTAGACTTCATGGTGCTTACAGGTTCAAAAACACGTATAAAGTCACACAAGGGCAGTTATTCCTTTTCCACTTTTCCTCTCTCGAGCTCCACGTTGGGCGCCAATAAATGTCCCAGTTTAAATGAGACAAAGGTCTTTTGCTGGGGATGGATTACGAGAAATAGACCCAAACTTCCTTTTCTAAGCAATTATAAATCCGAAATTAAGAGGCTCCAATTGAAGGAAAACAAATGATGGAAAAGGGAAAAATAACAACCCTTTATTGAAAGGTATGTGTGTATTAACAGGAACACTGAAAAAAACCCCAAGTAAACCAACCAAGCAATACTCCTATACCCACCAATAATCCCCTTCAAGAAAAAAACCGATAAACCGGCAAAAAGGGAAATTAAATAGCTCAATTTCTAGCACCCTATGGTGTAGTTCTAGCCACAGTCGGCAGGGGGTGCCCTCGGGTCACTGGAAATGCAAAATTTGCAATGTCTTATACCATTCACCAGGTGGCGCTGTTGAGTTATCAAAGGTACAGAACTTGTAGTGTTCTATTGTAGTCACCAGGTGGCGCTGTTGGATCACTGGAGGAACAGAACTTGCAATGTCCAGTGTCCATCACCAGGCGGCGCTGTGAGATCCTTGGTTGCCTCCGGGTGGTGGTGGAGGAGGGGGGAAGGGGGAGGGAAACAAAAAAAACCAGCAATAAAACTGAAAGTTCTCCCAATGGAAGAAAACTCACGACCTTCAGCTGGTGAGGATTTCGCGGTGAGCCATGCCTGCAGTCAGCAACAGCTAAGCAGACAACAGCAGTAAAGACTCTCCTCCGACAGGAAAAAAAACCAAAGAAGAACCAGGCAGTTTCTCCAGCCCGCTGCAGCCTGTCCTCCAGGTCCCAGAGCTGAGCTCCAACCCCCTAAACCCCACCTCCTTCCACCCACACACTCTACCCTTCCTCAATTCCTCCCTCTTCGTTGCTAGGAGATTAATGTCTCTGCCTTTTAGGGATCAGACCAATTCCTTTGTTTTTACCTGATGGTCCATTAACAGAGCACACACGTTGCTGGGGGGGGGAGAAGGAAAGAAAAATTCCTTGCTAAAATCAGAACTATGACAAGGTGGTACGGGCAGAGGAAGCCCCAGCATACAACCAACTACCAGAAGAAGACATACGCTACGCACTCTTTGTTGATGGTTCCTGCCGTATTGTAGGGATGAAACATAAATGGAAAGCAGCTGTATGGAGTCCCACACGACAAGTTGCAGAAGCTATGGAAGGAGAAGGTGAATCAAGCCGATTTGCAGAACTCAAAGCTGTCCAGTTGGCATTGGACATTGTTGAACGAGAGAAGTGGCCAAAACTTTACCTCTACACGTACTCATGGATGGTGGCCAATGCCCTGTGGGCGTGGTTGGACAGATGGAAAAAGACCAATTGGAAGCGTAGGGGAAAACCCATCTGGGTCGCTGAAATATGGCAGGACATTGCTACCCGGATAGAGAAGCTGATTGTGAGAGTCCGCCACGTAGATGCAAATGTGCCCAAAAATCGAACCAATGAGGAGTATCGCAACAATGAACAGGCAGACGGAGCTGCACAAGTTGATGTGTCACAGGTGGACCTAGACTGGCAGCACAAAGGCGAATTGTTCTTAGCATGATGGGCCCATGATGCCGCCAGCCATCAGGACTGAGATGCCACCTACAGATGGGTACGAGACCAAGGGGTGGATCTAACCATGGATGTTCTCTCTCAAGTTATCCATGACTGTGAGACGTGCTGCCATTAAACAGGCTAAGAGACTGAAACCCCTGTGGTATGGTGGACGATGGAATAAATACAATTATGGGGAGGTTTGGCAGGTTGATTATATCACACTGCCACAGACCCGTCAAGGTAAACGCTATGTGCTCACCATGGTGGAAACCACCACTGGATGGCTGGAGACGCATCCAGTGCCCCACGCCACTGCCAGAAATACCATCCTGGGCCTCGAAAAACAGGTCCTGTGGCAGCACGACACCCCAGAGCGGATTGAGTCAGATAATGGGACACACTTCAAGAATAGTTTAGTTATCACCTGGGCGAAAGAGCATGGCATTGAATGGGTCTACCACATACCATACCATGCAGCAGCTGCCAGGAAAGTTGAGAGGTGCAATGGACTGTTGAAGACTACCTTGAAAGCATTAGGTGGAGGGAGTTTCAAACATTGGGATCAGCACCTAAGAAAGGCTTCATGGTTAGTCAACACTAGAGGCTCCGTCAATCGAGCCGACCCTGCCCAGTCAGAGTCCCTTCACACTGTAGACGGGGACAAGGTCCCAGTGGTTCACATAAGAGGCATGTTAGGTAAAACAGTTTGGGTTAATCATGCCTCGAGCAAAGGCAAATCCATTCGTGGAGTTGTCTTTGCCCAAGGACCTGGTTGCACATGGTGAATGATGCAAGAAGATGGAGAAACCCGGTGCATACCTCAAGGAGATATCATCTTAGGGTAAACAGACCATAACTCTGTATCTGTATTTGTATCTATATATTTGTGAATGTGTAAGTGGTTTCGAATAATGTATGTATGTATGGAGTTAAAAACAGATTCAATTTGATAGATGTATGGTGGCATGGGAAAGGAAAAAAAAATTAGGGGTGGATAATGTCATAGTTCTGATTTTACCAAGGAATTTTTCTTTCTTTCCCCCCCCCTGCGTGTGTGCTCTGTTAATGGGCCATCAGGTAAAAGCAAAGGAATTGGCCTGATCCCCAAAATGGCCGAAACATTAATCTCCTAGCAACGAAGGGGGAGGAATTGAGGAAAGGTTAGGGTGCGTGGGTGGAAGGAGGTGGGGTTTGGGGGGTTGGAGCTCTGCTCGGGGACCTGGAGGGGAGGTTGCTGTGGGCTGGAGACACTGCCTTGTTCTTCTTTGATTTTTCCTGTCGGAGGAGAGTTTTTGCTGCTGTTCTCTGCCCTGCTGTTGCTGGCGGCAGGCCCGGCTCACCGCGAGGTCCTCGCCAGCTGAAGGTCGTGAGTTTTCTTCCATTGGGAGAACTTTCTGTTTTATTGCTTTTTTTTTTGTTTCCCTCACCCTTCCTCCCCTCCTCCACCACCACCCGGCGGCGGCCAGGGATCTCACAGCGCCGCCTGGTGACGGACACTGGACATTGCAAGTTCTGTTCCTCCAGTGATCCAGCAGCGCCACCTGGTGACTACAATAGAACACTGCAAGTTCTGCACCTTTGATAACTCAACAGTGCCACCTGTTGAATGGTATAAGACATTACAAATTTTGCATTTCCAGTGACCCGACGGCGCCCCCTGCTGACTGTGGCTGGAACTGCACCAAAGGGTGCTAAAAATTAAACTATTTGATTTCCCTTTTTCCGGTTTATCGGTTTTGTTCTTGAAGGGGATTATTGGTGGGTATAGGGATATTGCTTGGTTGGTTTACTTGGGTTTTTTTTCGTGTTCCTGTTAATACACACATACCTTTTAATAAAGAGCTGTTATTTTTCCCTTTTCCATCATTTGTTTTCCTTCAATCGAAGCCTCTAAATTTCGGATTTATAATTGCTTAGAAAAGGAAGTTTGGGTCTCTTTCTCGTAATCCTTCCCCAGCAAAAGACCTTTGTCTCATTTAAACTGGGACAACGGTTCACCTTTTTTTCAGTCTGGTCATCTGGTTGCTCCTGGCCCTGGTTTGCCTCCTTTATCCTGCGCCCTGTTCTGCCCCCAGCCCAGACCTGCTTGGATTTCATCAGAGAGGTTTGACCCATCTGCAGAGGAACATTTTGGGGAGGAGGTCACCCTCTCCCTCCTCTGCTTCCATGTTGGCAGAGGCTTGTGTCCAGTGATGAAAGGGGGGAAATCCTGGTCACAGCCAGCTGCAGACAGCATGTGTTTCATGGGAAGAACCCCCTTTTTCCCCTTTTCTCCTTCCCCTTCTCGATGAGGGGGCAGATCTTCATTTTTCGGCTTCTCCGGCTCACTGGGGCCCCACGCAGCGACCGCCAGAGTCCAACAGTGCCCCCTGTCTACCACCACAGAGCAACTGCAGGCTCTGCTCCTCCAGTGATCTAACAGCACCCCCTGCTGATCATGATTAGAATTGCACCAAAAGGCAGAAAGTTTTGAACTGTTTCCTTTTTGAAGGGGACTTTTGGGTACAGGATTATTATTTGGTTGTTTTTGTGTTCTTTCATTGTTCTGACAATACACATATATCCTTTATTTAAGGGTTGTTATTTTTTCTTTCTCCATATTTCCTCAATTGGAGACTCTTAATTTCAGATTTACAGTTGCTTAGAGGGAGGAATGTGTTCTTCCTCATAACTCCCCCTCCTGAGCAAAACACTACAGTCTCATTAAACTGAGGCAGTTTTTTGAAGCAATTCAGGAAAATCTCTCTGTCCAGCATGGATGACAAACACCAGGGCCAGAGGCCTTGGTTGTGAAGAGCCATTCACATGTCAGGCACCATCCTGGCTAAAACACAAGCAATTGCACTAGCAAACTCTGGAGTGAAGAGCATGACCTGTTATAATCAGTGTCAAGAGCTTTTAGACAAGCAGAAACAGGCTTGCCCTTGGTGTGAAGGGACCACAAGTACTCATCAGATAGACTCATTAGGAGAAAGTGAGGACCCGTGGGAAAAAAAGTCTGGTTTCAACCTTCTTAGAGATGGGTACATCGGAAGTGACAACTCCACAAAAGCTGGCGGCAGACAGGGATGCTTCCAGTATTGTGGTGTCACACTTTTAACACAACAAACTGCAGCTGACAACTGCTTCCAGCATCAGTTCATCCATATCTAGAGGAATTTTCATCCCAACCTGTGTGGAGTCATCGAAAAATAGGGCTCAGAGGAAGTGGGAGAGGTCACCAGCACCACCTCTACCACCTGTTGGCACAACCTATGCAGCAATCACCAGATCAGAAAGGACAGTTTTGAAACCTCTTGAGCAGACATAAAGAGGAGTAAAAAAAAAAAAAAAAAAAAAAAAAGAAATATGGCCAGCTAAGATCAAGTGGAGATTTAGAAGTGGATGGTCTCTAGGCATCTCAGTGGTGCACTGTAGTGGGTTGACCTGGCCACTGCCTCTCTTGGCAGTCTTCCCAGGTTTTGGCACCAAAACTGTAATGGTTTGATCCTGGTCAGACACCAGGCACCCACTAAAAGCCGCTCTCTCACCCTCCCTCTGTGACTGGGCAGAGGAGGGAAAAAAAACTAGCAAGGGAATTGCATGAGTAAAGGACTGAGAGAAGATACTTGCTAACAGGCAAAACCAAGTCAGATTTGGGATAATACTAAAATTTTTTGCTAACAAGATAAGAGCTAAACAGTCTTAAACAAACACCTTCCCTGCCCCCCTCTCTCGCTTTCTTCCAAATTCTCCCTCCTCCCCCCAGAAGTGCAGGGGGATGGAAAAGGAGGGGGGGTCATAGCCAGTTGTTGCTTCTGCTGCTGCTAAATAAGTCCATCTCTTGGACAGCAGCTCTTCCCAATCCGCTGTCCTGGGGGTGTCAAGGGTTTTCTCTGGGTCAATTTTTCCTCACCTCCCACATAATTGCTATAAGTTGAGAGAAGGTTTGTGCAGACAAAAGAGATCTGATTGGGGAGAATAATGCTAAGGATTTATTACTAGTAAGATAAAAACTAAAGAACTATATAACAATTTTAATTAGGCAAAAGTGTTATGTATTTAGGGAAGTAGCCCTCCCCCTTGTGTCAGTTCAGGAGGAGAAGCAGTCTCTTTTCCACATCCAGAGCTACAGGTCCTCTAAGTAGTTGTGCAGCACTTGAAAGTTCTTCTTTTGTTATCTCTAGGACGACAGCTCTGATTTGTTGCAACTGGAACTGTCTTTCTCTTTCTACTATGTCTACCTCAGGGCTGAGCCTACCCCCTCCTAGGCTAAGACCAGAGTCTGGCGGTTACCCAGGCCCTGTGGGGTCTTCTATGGACTGCAAGGGGATACTTGTCTTTCCATGGTCTTCACCACAGGATCATAAGGGATAATGGTTTTTGAGTCCACTCCTGTTTCCTGTGGGGTGTCTCTTCACGAGAGAGAGTCCTTGATGGACTTCTCTAGCATGAGTCTAATTTTGGGCAACAGTTCTTTCATTCTCTGCTGTCTCTTAGGGTCACAAATTAAGCTGTACCAGCATGGATCCCTCACTGGGATCCCACATCCTACCCAGGCTGACTTGCTCCAGTGTAGGTCTCTCTCTCCATGGGCCACAGGTCTCCAGCAGGACTCTCCTTCATCTTAGACCTCCCATGGAGTCACATCTTCTTCATGCGCTCCTCTGCTCTGACATGGGCTCCTTCATGAGCTGCAGAGGGGGGTTTCCGCTCCCCAACAATCTTCTACAGGTGGCAGGAGTTTTTAGTTTTCAGTCTCTTCCCTGAGAGAGGGGGGGAGAGAAAGAGTTCCCCCCCTTCGGGTTTCTCTTTTCTGCCTCCTGTGGCTGCCAGCTTTGACCTTGGAGGCTTCGTTATCTCTGCCTGGAATTCCTTCTGCAGTATTTCTCATCCAGACAGTCTTCCTTTAGAGTTTTTCCTCCACTCTGTTACATGTCTAAGTCAGGGGGGCTTCAGTGCCACGCCTGCCCCTGGTCCAAGGTTGGGGAAGGAGGGGGGTCTGGCCCACTTGGGACCTGTCACCTTCTCCTACATGGTTTCTAATTTAATCTGTGCAACAACCTTCTCTTCTGTTTTCTTAAATATGTAATTGGCAGAGGCGTTATCAAAACTTTTGAATGGCTTTGCTCCGGAAATCCACATGGAAAAAACTATTTTCAACCCTGGGGGGTAACCGATCAACCAACCCATGACAGGGGGTCACTTCATGGGGATACAGGGAGTCTCTGCACCCCAATGGTCCTCTATGGCTTGTAGGGGGACACCTACATCACCATAGTCTTCACCACAGGCTACAGGGGGGGGTCATGGCTCTGAGTCCTTCCCCTGCATCAGTGGGGTCCCTTCCCACAGGAGACAGTCCTTGATGGACCTCTCCCCATGGGTCACTCCCCCAAGGGGGTGCAGTCCTTCATGGGTTGAGTTGTACCAATGTGGGTCCCCCACCGGGGCCACAAGTCCTACTTGGGAAAAACTTGCTCCAGAGTGGATTTCCCTCTCCACAGGCCACAGGTCTCATGCAGGACATTGCTCCATCCATGGGCCTCCCACAGGGTCACAACCTCCTTCATGTAACCACCAGTTTCAGCATGGGATCTTCCATGAGCTACAGGAGGGAGTCTCCGCACCCCAATGGTCTTCCACCAGAGGCAGGGGCCTTGGCTCTCAGTCTTTCCCCTGCTGGAGGGGGAAGTCCCCTGGGCCCCTCCTCTCCCCTCCTGGAGCTCTGACCTTGGAGTCTGCATTTATCCCATACTCTCCTCTGCTCTTCTCTGGGTTGGAATTTCTTCTGCGCCACAGGCTTCTCTTCCATTGTTCTTAAATGTTATCACAGAAGTGCACTTCATTGGCTCAACCTTGGCCAGCAGCAGGAAATCCCTCCTAGAGCTGGTTATCATTGGCTTTTCATAGGATAGTGGAAGCTTCTAGCAGCTTCTAACAGAAGCCACCCCTCTATAGCCCCCCCCCCGCTATCAAAACTTAGACACATAAACTCATTACATGCATTTTAGTCCTTTTTGCTGCTCAGATGCTCAATGTTCTTTCTTTTCATACTTTAAGCTGAATTTGATGAGATTGCTTCAGAGGTCCTCAATCTCTTCAGCAGGTCACAGAATCTGCTATCAGGTCCTTTGTCAGGATGGTTGGCCACCAGATGTGACCTTCACCTGTGGCAATGCTCCTCACAAGAATATGAGGATCTCTTCCAAGGGAAGGGAGGAGATATTCCTCAGCTAGGAGCTCAGCAATCTTCAGCAAATTGTACACAAGATCCAGATCCAAAGAGAGATCAGGTATGAGGAGACATGGACTAGTCTCAGATGTACATATGTGCTTTTCTTACATTAAACAGGGTTGTTACAACCTAAATTCCAGTTGTCTTCTTCCCTTGAGCTGATTGATAGTGGAAATCCAGCAGCCCAACTGGAGTTAATCCAAGTGCAGAGCCCAAACCTGGGGTTCTCTGTTCCAATCTGCTGTGCAGCTGAAGCCACAGAGGGATAAGCAGAGCCCTTATTTCATAAGAGAGTTTTCCTTAACACTTTATAGGAATCATTTTATAGTTCAGACATAGCAAGAAGAAAAGTAGGACATGATTTTTTTCTGCCTTATACCTCTAAAAGGATATACTGTAAAAAGGTAAAAACTTGAGAGTTTGTCTTTAAGGTATCTGTTTTTAATTATTAATTGCGTTCTATGTTTGCATTACAACTTTGTAAGCAATCAACTTCTTGATCTGCTAGCCAAAACTCTCACAGCAACATCATGTGGAACTGCACACCAACCCAGAATGAGACCCTGATGAGCTACCCAGTATACCTCACCCTGAGATGGGTTTGCAGCCAAGTCCAACATCCTTCTCAATTTCTTCATATGCCTCCAAGTGTTTACTCTGGCAGCAGGTACCTTCAGTGCCCAAATCTCCTAAAACCTAAAGGTGTTCCCAAACCACATCACTTGGTTTTGGATCAAGATTCGAATTTCCAAGTATGTCTGAGTCCAGGATTTCTATTATTTGACCTGCCACAGACATGAAGTCACCCTAGAAATGTACATCTGTGTCTTGGTTTAAAGACATAAATATTGGGAAGCGGGAACTCAAATTTTTTGAAACCCCCTCCCCTTTTATTCTCCCCACTTAGTATAAAGACGTCATAAATGGGAGGAGGTATAAGTGAAAAAATAACAATTTACTAAAAAGATAAGTAGCTATAACTACAAAGATACAGGGGAAATGGTTTACCCACAAAAGAAGAATCCACCAACCATGTGGCTTCACCATCAACTTCTTGGGAAACAAAGGGGAAACAAAGAAGTCTTCCCCAGCACCCAACCCCCTTGGCATCAGTGCCGCCCCCTGGGCTTGGTTGGACTTGGGTCCCACTTGGTTCCACTGAGTTTTTCAGATTTCTGGATGGCAGTGCGGTTCCACTTAGTTCCAATGCAGGCAGCAGCAAGGGGCAGCAATCCACGCTGTGTGTGCAGGGTCAGCTTTTGCTTTCAGTTTTCTCACCAGCTGCCAAGGAGGTAATGGCATGGGGACAACTCCATACTGCTTCAGTTCTGGCACGATCCCCTGTCCTCTTGGCTTTGGTGTGGGATGACAGCAAACTGACCATCCAGGTGGTGAAGCTGGACTCTATGGGGGTGGTGAGGACAGTGACTGGGTCAGGCAAGCGGTACAGTGGTGGCTGGAACAGCGCTGCCTTTTTCACTGTCCCAGCAAGGCAGGGATGGTTTCTGGCTGTGGCTGAGACCCTGGAACCACTTTTTACCTGCAGCAAAACCCTCCCCTCTTCAATTCCCTGCACCAGGTGGGGTGGACCTCCTTCAGGTGACATAATGGTATTGTCCCAGTTTAAATGAGACAAGGGTCTTTTGCTGAGGATAGGTTATGAGAAAAGACCCAAACTTCTTTTTCTAAGCAATTATAAATCCAAAATTAAGAGGTTCCGATTGAAGGAAAACAAATTATGGAAAAGGAAAAATAACAGCCCTTTATTAAAAGGTATATGTGTATTAACAGAAACACGAAAAAAAACCAAGTAAAACAACCAAACAACACTCCTATACCCACAAATAACCCCTTCAAAACCAAACCGATAAACTAGCAAAAGGAAGAGTAAATAGTTCAATTTTTGCACCCTTCAGTGCAATTCCAACTACAGTCAGCAGGGGGCAACGTCAGGTCACCGGAAATGCAGAACTTGTAATGTCCTGTATCAGCCACCGGGTGGCCCTGTTGGATCACCGGAGATGCAGAACTTGTAATGTCCTGTATCAGCCACCGGGTGGCACTGTTGGATCACTGGAGGTTCAGAACTTTTAATGTCCAGTAAAAAAAATCAACAACAAAACAACAACAAAAAAACACCCCTCGGTTCCCCTTCCCACACTGGGACAGGAGAGAGGGAGTGATGGTGGAGGGGGAAGGAAAGGAAGGAAAAAAAAAAACAGCAATCAAACAGGAAGTTCTCCCAATGGAAGAAAACTCATGATCTCCAGCTGGTTAGAGTTTGCTTTAAGCATGGCCTGCAGCCAGCAACAGCTAAGCAGAGAGCAGCAGCAAAACTCCCCTCCGACAGGAAAAACAAAGAACCAGGCAGCGTTTGCAGCTCAGAGCGGGTCCCGAGCCCACCGGCACACCAGCCTCTCCTCCCCACCTCCTTCCAGCCACACAGTAGCTCCCCAACTCCTCCCTCTCCTTGCCCCGGAGACGGAGATGAGAGAAAGAGAACAAAAGGTGGACTTCCTTATCTGCCCCGTTCCTAGGAGACTAATCTTTTGGCCATTAGCCAGCCTGGCTAGCCTTTTGTGCTCTTGAGTGCTTATCATGATAGCCCGGGGGGAAGGGAAAAAATTCTCTGCCCGGCTTACAAGAGCTAGCTAAAACCACGACAGGTATGAATATTCATTGCTTTTTTTCCCCCTGGTTTTGTAACCATAACAATATGGAAAATGGACAATGTCTGAACATTCAAGAGCAGTTTTAGGTTCATGGGTACATCTGTTTCTGCATCTAGCACCAACTCTGGTCTTCCAATATTCCACTAATGCCTGGAAATGCAATGGGGTTACTGTAGTGCTAAAAGGAATGAGGTCCCTTTTTGGTTTAAGATAACCTAAGAAAAAATTAGAAAAAAAATAAAAGATTCTTAATAAAAAAAGTACTTTCACATTAGAGGCAGGTTTACTAACATTTTCAAGGTTATAAGACCATCTGTTGCACTCCAGATTAAGCTGTAACCTGCCCAGAGTGGTAGTATTTTTTATTTAAGATTTTTTAAAAGCCTTTTGGTTTTTTATAACCTCTAAATAGCATCCAGAGAAAAGAGTCACAAACTCTTCTCTAAGAGAAATTCTTTTTAATTTAGTGAGTGTCATGGTTCAGCTAGTTTTTTGGAATTTTTCCCCTTCTCCCTGCCATTTGGTCCAGAGCCATTAAGAGCTATCAGGTGAACAAAAGGGATACCTCCTTCACTAATCACCCAGAACTTAGTCTCCTAGGAAACGGGGAGACCTTTTTCTCTCATCTCCTGGGCAACAGGGCAGATAAGGAATTGCACTTTTTTTTCTTTCTCTCGTCTCCTGGGCAACAATGGAGGAGGAATTTTTTTGGTGGGTGGGGGGTGGTTGGAACTCAGGTCAGGAGGAGAGGTTGGTGGGGCCTTTGGGCTGGGGACCTGTTTTGCCAGTTGCAGATGCTGCCTGGGTTTTTTTTCCTTGTCAGAGGGGAAGTTTTCTGCTGCTCTCTGCTCAGCCATTGCTAGCTGCAGCTTTTGCCTGAAGCGAATTCTGACCAGTTGAAGATCATGAGTTTTCTTCCATTGGGAAAACTTTCTCTTTTGTTGCTGTTTTCCCTGTCCCTTTCTCCTCTCCCTCCCCCCTTTCCTGGTGTGTGGGCAGGGAAGGGGAACCAAGGGTTTTTTTTTGGTTTGTTTTTTTTTTTTTCCCTGATACACCCTAGAGGACATTCTTCTTCCCCTCCCCCCCCCCCCACGTGGCAACAACCAGGGATCCCACAGTGCCACCTGGTGACTGCTATAGGACATTACAAGTTCTGCATCTCCAGTGACCCGACAGAGCCCCCTGCTGATAGTGGTTGGAATTGCACCAAAGGGGGCAAAGTTGAACTGTTTACTTTTCTTTTTACCGGTTTATTGGTTTGTTTTTGAAGGGGATTATTTGTGGGTATAGGAGTATTGCTTGGTTGTTTTACTTGGTTTTTTTTTCGTGTTTCTGTTAATACACTCATATCTTTTAATAAAGGGCTGTTATTTTTCCTTTTCCATAATTTGTTTTCCTTCAATTTGAACCTCTTAATTTTGGATTTATAATTGCTTAGAGGGAGGAGTTTGGGTCTTTTCTCATAACTCATCCTCAGCAAAAAACCTTTGTCTCATTTAAACTGGGACAGTGAGAAAAATAAGATATTTTGGCAAAAGATTTTACGAGAGTAAGATACCAAGAAAAAAGCATTTCACTAAAACATTCAGCACAAAAACCCATTCCACAGGAAACACCCACTAAAACAATCCATATACCAACTTTAGTAAAACACAATTCATTGGTTTTAAATTACCCACAAGAGAAGGAAAAGGGTAAAAGAAAAAAGATTAAAAGGGGTAAAGAAAGAAAGAAGGAGAGAGAAAGGAGAGAGAGAAAGGAGAGGAAAGAAAAAAAGCTACTGACAAGATTCGATGATTCTCATGGTACCGACTGGAGAGAGAGAAGAAAGAAGAGGGGAAGAGAGAGACTGCATGGAGTTTCATGTATTTATAGAGTTCCGTTTTCCCTCTCAGGAAGGATATCCGATCAGGGTCTTCCAGGCCAGAGTGAGTTGTGCTGTAGCCAGTCACAGGCTGCAGGGGTATAGTGTGAGTGGGCTACCAGGCAGGTCTGCCTTGACTGACAGCTGGCTGCAGGCCTTCAGCCCAGTCATGGACTCTGCATGGGCAGTAGGCTCTATGTGCAGGTCTTACCACATTCCTGAAGGTCTAGGCCCAGCCCTTCCCCACATGCACACACACACTCCCAGTGTATTGGTTCCAATCCATATCAATAATTCAGTGAGATTCAGATCCAGGATCTCACACCATCTGTTACCAAACTGAAAGTAGGACCTGTAAATCCAATGTTTCATTAAGAGGGTGGAACATGATAATCATCATCATCATAATGCCTAGGTTTCACGAACGAAGATTTGAGAAGGACTCTACCCATGCTTGCTGCAAGAATGTTGATGGTTAAAAAGGCCAAGGGGGGATAGACAAGTCCGGTTGCAAAAGGCGCAGCTGAAAGACTCCCTAGATGATATCATCAAGACGCGATTCTTTCTGCATTGTCTCTTCTCCTTGAGAGTGATCCTGCATGTGTTCTCAAAAGAAGCAGTAGCATTATAAATAGTGTGCCTCCATGACAGAGTAGACCAATTATGATGATCAATATGACCAAGGCTGAGATACTGTTTCAGGCAGTCCTTGTATCTCCTCTTCGAGGCTCCTCTCTTACAGCAGTCAGTGGCAAGTTGCCCATAGAGCACAATCTTAGGGAGGCGGTAGTCCTGCATCCTGGACATGAGCTCTGCCCAACGCAGCTGTGTTCTCAGCAGCATGGCCTCAATACTCGTAACCGCTGCCTGTTCAAGAACAGATGCATTAGTCACATAGTCAGTCCAGTGGATGCTTAGGATTGTACGGAGGCAGCGCTGATGGAAGCATTCTAAGAGTCGCAAGTGGTGGCAGTAAATGACCCATGATTCAGATCCATATATGCTGTGACCTTAGCAGTTTTAGACGAGTATACTGAGTTCTGAAGAGGCCAGGAGTTGACCGTTAGACAAACAAGAACAAGTTTTCGGCTGCAGGAATGCAGAGGTCAGCAGAAAGCAATGTGAGAGAAACGGTGATAACAGAAACTTTTCCCAGGAATGTGTGTTTTAGGACCACCAACCAATGGACTGTTTGAGGCGCGTAAACAATGTAGGCTAACCAATCATAATAGCATGCTGTGCTCGTGATCGCATGTCCAGGACTCAAAAGATTATATATTGAGTAGCCTTCTGATAATAAAACGGATTTGAATCTGCATCTCATAGATGTGTCGTTCTTTCCCGCTCGCGTGAAATGCCTGCAGCACATATAAAAGAGCAGACAGTACAATGGCTCTGTAAACACTAATCTTTGTGCTTTTCTTCAGGTGTTTATTACACCAAACTCTTTTATGGAGTTTTCCGAAAGCTCTGTATGCCTTTGAAGCCGAATTTTTGCCCCAAAAAAAGCACAACAGGCTGCTTTAGAGACAAAGTTTGTTTCTTTAAAGCAGGAGGTATTTTAATGCAACGCGTTGGAGAGTTCCCAGGTCTCCCTGGACAAAGAACTCTGTCGAATACATTCAATACAGCACTTTTATACAGTGTGAGAGTATAGGATTACATCACAAACATGCATATTGATTAAATTGCAACATCTACTTGTAATATTCATATATAGGCGGAGTCTTTAATTTGGGGAGGTTTAAAGGTGGGAGTTCCTGTAATCTTCATCATGGGCAGTGGTCGTTCATCATCATCTTCAGTCTAAACTTTTGAACTGTCTTGAAATCTTTTCCTAATTTGGGCAGCTGGCAAATATGATAGGGTCAGGATGACTTTTTGGCTCATCCTTGGCTTGTTTTAATATTTCTTGATATTGTTATCTCTTTTGAGTTCCATCTTGTCAGCATGTTCTGTTTCTTAGAGAATTTATTATTTGTGGTTTCCTGACATTAAGGTTTTGGAGTTATTTCCACAATTTTGTGTTTAACCTTTTGTTTCTCAGAGACTGCCTCAGAGACTGCTTCATTTGAGGGGTTTCACCTTTGCTAACCTGTTGTCTATCTCTTTGTCAATGTTACAGTCCGAGGAGATGATGTTTCCCAAATAATTAAACTACTGGACTGACTTGAGCTCTGATTCGCCAATGATGATATGGGGATGATGAAAGACTTCCTGAGGTGCAGGTTGGTAGAAAACTTCTGTCTTCTTCAAGCTGACTTCCAGCCCAAAAAGCTCAGCAGCCTCTGCAAAGCAGGATGTTAAATGCTGCAGAGCTACTTCTGTGTGGGCAATCGTCCGCAAAAAGCAACTCATGCACAAGATGAATTAAAGTCAGTGTGGGTCTTCAGTCACCTTTGGTTGAATAGGTTTCCATCGGTACAATATCGGATATAGATACCGTTTTCTTCATCGAGGTCTGCCGTGACCCTTTGGAGCATCATGCTGAAGAAGATTGTGATAAAGTTGGCACAAGAAGGCAACCTTCTTTCACACCATTGGTTATTAGAAAGGGCTCAGAAAGTGCATTGCCATATCTGACTTGGCCACACTGATCCTCATGAAGCAAAATGATCATTTTGAGGAACTTGGGAGGACATCCTAAATGTTCCAAAGTCTGTCACAAGCCTTTTCTGCTCACACTATTGAAAGCTTTGGTGAAATCAACAAAGGTTACATAGAGTCCTTTATTCTGTTCCCTACACTACCCTTGCAGTTGTCTGAGAACAAATACCATGTCTGTGGTGCTCCTATTAACTCTGACACCAGACTGGCTTTCAGGTAGAAGGTCTTTTACTATAGCAGGTAATTATCTGTTCAAAAGTATTCTTGAAAGGATTTTAGCAGCAATGGAGAGTAAAGTAATACCTCGGTAATATGAACAGTCTGATTTATCTCCTTTTTTCTTATACAGAGTGATGATGACTGCATCACGAAGATCTGATGGTAATTCATCTAGTTCCCAACAACACACCATGAACTCGTGAAATTTAGCATGGAGTGCTTGACCTCCAGACTTCAGGTGGAATTCCATCAACCCAGGATGCCTTGCAAGTTTTCACCTGCTGTATGGCCTTAAGAGTGCCTCCCATAGTAGGGGCAATGTCCAATTCATTTTTCACCGGTTGCTGTGTAATGTACTGAATTGCTGAGCCTTGAACTACATGACTGGTACCGAAAAGAGTCTGAAAATGTTCAGACCATCGATTCAGAATGGAAGTTTTATCTGTGGGAAGTATTTGACCATCTGCACTGAGTAAAGGGCTTTGAACCTGATATGTAGGTCCGTACACTGCTTTCAAGGCCTCATCGAATCCTCTGTAATCACCCGAGTCTGCACATAATAGAAGCTTTTATGCTAGATTGATCCACCACTTTTTCTGGATGTCTTGAAGTTTCTGTTGGAGTTTACTGCATGCAAGACGAAAGGCTGCTTTTCTTACATAGCAAGATGGTTGAGCAAGGTGTGCTTGGTGAACAGTTCTCTTCTTTCTTAACAATTCTCAGATCTCTTGATTGTTTTCTTCCAACCAGTCCTTGTTTTTCTTGAAGGAGAACCCTAAGGATTCTTCAGAGGATTGCAGGATGCTATTTTTAATAAGTTGTCAAAGCACTTCAGGAGAGGGATCTATGGAATGATCTTCAAGTCTAGCTTGAAGATTTACCTGGAAACTGTCTCTCACTATAACTGTTTGAAGATTGTTAACTTGAAGTCCCCTCCTTGGAATACCACCCCTTTTAGGTTTGAACTTAAAGTGGAAGTTAAGTTCACAACGCACAAGGCGATGATCTGTTTGACATTCTGCACTAGGCATCACTCTGGTATGAAGAACATCTCTAACATTTCTCTGTCACACCAAGACATAGTCAATGAGGTGCCAATGCTTGGATCGAGGATGCATCCAGGTTGTCTTCAAACTATCTTTCTGCTGAAAGATAGCGTTGGGGATAGAGAGCAGATGCTTTGCACAAAATTCTAGCAGAAGGCATCCATTATCATTGCAGTTTCCAACACCATGCTTGCCTAGTACTCCTTTCCAGGCTTCAGAGTTCTTTCCTACTCTGGCATTGAAATCACCAAGGATTATGATCTCATCATCTGCAGGAAACTTTTGGGTAAGGTGGCGCAGGTCGGTATAGAATTTATGTTTTTCGGCAGGGTCAGTTTGGAGGGATGGGACATATATACTAAAGAGAACAACATGTTGCTTGTTGCGTAGTGGGAGGTGTAAGGAGATAATAAGATCGGAATGACCTGTTGTCAAGTTTTCAAGTTTAGAGACAATAGAGTTTTAATCATGAAGCCAACTCCTGAAAGATGCCTTTCAGTTCTGGGTTTACCTGACCAGTACAGTGTATAACTGGCACCATGTTCTCTAAGGTTGCCTTCCTCATGGAGACAAACTTCACTGAGAGCAGCAATGTCAATGTTAAGTCTTGACAGTTTGTGGGCAATTAGAGCAGAACGACCCTCAGGACGTCCACTATCTGCAGTATCAAGCATTGTTCTGATGTTCCAGCATGCGAGTGTCAATGTGGACACACCTTTGAAGGCAGGTATATGCCTTTGTCTCTTTATCTTTATTTGACCACATCAGAAGATGCCCGTTGGCCACGGTTAACCACCCAGGTGAAGGGTGGAGATGAGCTTTGGTTAGATCACCTTTTCTAGGCCCCTCTCTGTGTGGAGCAAGCAGTGCTCTCCTTGAAAAAGGTTGATTGGTCATTCAGGATGTTGTCGAACAAGACTGTCATCTCACCCTCACTGCAACAATGTCGGAACAGAGGCGATCCCGACATATCCCCAGGTGGGGCGGGCACACAGATAAGGGGTCCCTGCACCCACCCAGGGCTCAGGCACCTCCCATGGCCCCAGCCCAGACTAAACCCCTCCAACCCCCAGAAAAACCCACTACCCACCCTGACCTTACCTCCCCCCCCTATCGTGTCACCACAGGCCCCTCTTCACACCACCCACCCACAACCCTCCAAACGGGACTGCCCCACTCGCCCTCCTGCCAGTTCAGGGATCCCACAGGCCCACTCGGCCCACCCAGAACATGATAATAGAATAGACAATATTGTCTGTTCACAAATGCTATGAATCAATCTATTCCTGGGTACATGTGAAATTGGGCTAACTTTGTCAAATAAAATACCTAAGATTCTGTCAGCATTTCTTTTGTTTTACTTGCTAGAGTTGTGGGACTCTAGACTCAATAAGGTCTTTCCAATTCAAAGAATAAAAGCTCTCAGGAAAACTAGCCAGGAACCCTTGTTTTTATGACAGATTGTTTGTCTTGTTGCAATCCATTCAGACAAATCTTTTTTATCTAGAGTTTGAGAGCACTGTGAATACCAGTATTGTGGTTTAACCCTAGCCAGCAACCAAACCCCACACAACCACTTGCTCACTACCCCACCAATGAGATTGGGGAGAGACTTGGAAGTGTAAAAGCTAGAAAACACATGGGTTGAGATAAAGACAGTTAAATAGGGAAAGAAAAAACTGTGCATACAAGCAAAACAAAACAAGGAATTAATTCACTGTTTCCCATAGGCAGACAGGTGTTCAGCCATCTCCAGGAGAGCAGGAACCCATCATGCATAATGATTACTCGAGAAGACAAACGCCATCACTCCAAAATGTGCCACCCCATCCTTCCCCCCACTTCATATACTGACCATGATGTCATATGGTATGGAATATCCCATTGGTCAGTTTGGGTCACCTGTCCTGGCTGTACCTCCTCCCAACCTCCCATGCACCCCCAACTTCCTTGCCAGTGTGGCAGTACGAAAAGCAGAAAAGACCTTGGCTCTGTGTAAGCCCTGCTAAGCAACAACAAAAACATTTCTATATTATCGTCACTGTGTTCAGCACAAATCCAAAACACAGACCCACACCAGCCACTATAAAGAAAATTAACTCTACCCCAACCAAAACCAGCACAAGCACATACACAAAATGTGATTAGCAGAAGTTTTGTCCTAGGAGCTCTTATTTGATTTGGTCTTGTTAAGGTAAATAAAAGGAACAAAGTGGAAATGATCTTTGATTCACTAATTAATCACTTGTTTTTGTTAACTATTTTTCCATCAATGTTATTTAGTGGCAGCATACGAGGGTAAATAGGTAACCATATAAAGAAGCTGAAGTGCCATCTGTCCTTACCTGCTAAGGTTCTTTTGCCCTTTCAAATTGATCCCTTAGTCTTATAGATTTTTGGTTTCTTTGCTTTTTTTTTAATCTTCGGAAGAGATTTACATGCAATATTACTAAAATACACAGTTGGTCAATTCAGCCCCAGTTCCAAGGCTGTTTGAAGGCACTGAGTAAGCGCAAGCAAGTGTAGTTACAGATCCACTGTTTATCTCTTGGTGATCGGCATCAAAGACAGCAAATGGTAATTAGCAATAGTTAATGTGTGCGTTGAATATTAGCAGGGAAGTATTTACTCACACAGGCCTGATGAGGACTTTCAGTGAATGATAAATGTTCCTTCCAAGGACAAACCTGGAAGAATATTACCTGATAGTACTCTATGTTGAACTGGTTAGAAGCATAGCTTTAAGACTGACTTATTCATCACCTTCTTCTGGCATACATGTTGTGCTACTCAAGCAATCAGATATATTTTACACCTGGATGTCATTTAAGTGGAAGAAAACCAAACAGATAGATTCCATTGATCCAGTTCTGGGATGTGGGTGAACTGCTCCTACAGGCTGAAGGATGGAGAATCGAGACACTGATGCTTACAAATGATTGTGCAAAATGATTGCACCCTCATTCACACATCTAGTGGCATCCTACTCCTTATTATGTGATCCTTCTATGCCTGGATGGATACTTGTTTCTATCAGGTGGCCTGACACCAACCTTATTCTTCAGGTTTGCAGTTAATGTGTAAGGTCAGCTTTTGGGCAACCTGTTAAGTTATAACAAGCATGTTCTGCACTTCTGCAGAATGAAAGACTAAATTAGGTTGTGTGAAAGACTGCACAGCATAAATCTCAGAGTTCAGAGAGACCAGTAGGACTGCTTTATGCTTTGCAATGTTTGCAACTTCATCTCCACAAATAAGCAGGGCTGAACAAGATTCTGACAATCTTCATGTCTACTGACAACGGTGGGAGTTGTGGCACTTGTCAGTTTTCAGGATTCAGGGTCCTTCTCTTTTGAGATTAAAGTGGACTCATGTATTGTAAGTGTCTAGTCATAAGCCAAGTAATTTTTATAGCCTTGAGGTTGAATTTATTGTTGAGTAGATCAATGCCATTTACCCAAAATCCTTGCAAAAGGACAATCATTGTTGCCTCTTTACCATGAGCTATCCACAAATGTGGGTGGGCTGTTTGAAATCTGCATACTCACAGTGCAGAAGCAAAAAGTAGTAAGACTGATCACAAAGATAGCAGGCGTCCCCGCAGAAGGCAATGTTGTCCTTCATGTGAAGCTTGAGAGAACCGAGCATGAGCCGCCTGCATTTTTTATCCAATTACCTGGTGATGTCTACCTGGGCAGATGTGGCCAGCACTGCCCAGCCAGAGACCTTCGGTGTCTCCCCCCGTTATGCAAGTGTACCCCTTCAGCGCATGTGTGAGAACTTTGGAACTCCTCTCTCACATGTGCTGTTTCACTCAAGGGGTCTTATCTATTTGGGTCTGGGGGTTTTACTTCATCCTCTCCTCTTCAGTTTCTCCTTCAAATGTCCTCTACAGACAATGAACCAATTACAGAACACCAATTAAAACGGTTTATACAAGAAACTGTCTCTCCAAGGCCGAAGCTCCTATTTATGTGAATTTGGCAAAGAACAAAACTTTCGCAGGTGGCTGGACCAAACACAGACCACAAAATATCAACAATCCGTGATACACCAAGGTTAAGTTTCCTTGAGGCACACACTGGATCTCTCCATCCTTCTTCATCACCCACCATGTATTTCCTGGTCCTTGAGCGAAGACAATCCCACGAATGGGTTTGTCTTCGCCTGAGGCAGGGGTAACCCAAACAACCTTACCTAGCATACCTCTCCAGTGAATCACTGGAACTTTGTCTCCATCCACAGTGTGGAAGGGATTCTGCTTGGGCAGGGCCAGCTCAATTGACAGAGCCTCTAGTGTTAACTAGCCAGGTGGCCTTGACTAAGTGCTTATCCCAATTTTTGAAAGTTCCCCCATCTAGTGCCTTCAGAGTGGTTTTCAACAGTCCATCACATCTTTCAACCTTCCCAGCAGCTGGTGCATGATATGGAATGTGATATACCCATTCAATACCATGCTCCCGTGCCCAAGTGGCAACTAAGTTGTTTTTGAAATGAGTTCCATTGTCCGACTCAATTTGCTCTGGAGTGCCACGTCTCCACAGGACTTGCTTCTCAAGACCCAGAATGGTATTCCAGGCAGTTGCATGGGGTACAGAATAAGTCTCTAGCCATCCAGTGGTTGCTTCCACCATGGTAAGTACATAGCATTTACCTTGGCGGGTCTGTGGCAATGTGATGTAATCAACCTGCCATGTCTCTCTGTATTTATATCTGTCCCAAAGTCCACCATACCATAAGGGTTTCAATCTTTGTGCCTGCTTAATAGTTGCACAGGTTTCACAATTGTGGATAACCTGGGAAATAATGTCCATGGTTAAATCCACCCCTCAGTTCTGTGCCCATCTATAGGTGGCATCTTGGCCTTGATGGCCTGAAGCATCATGGGCCCATAGAGCTAGGAACAATTCTCCTTTTTGCTGCCAGTCTAGATCTATTTGTGATACCTCAACTTGTGCATCTCAGTATCTCTGAGGACCCGATGTGCCAGACTATCAAACCCACATAGCCCAGTAAATCTTATTGTCTTCCTTGTCCTTCTCCTGGCAGAAGACAGGGCCCCTCTATTGGTCCTGGTCAGAACCTTCACCATCAGATTTTCTCTTTGCCCCACCAGAGGCCTTCTTGTCATCACAGAAGCGGACCTCAGTCTTCTTGCCTCTTGGAGATCGCAGTTCTTTTCTCAGGACTTCTGCATTGACCACATAGAGGACCTTCTTATCAACTTCCTTTTATGTTAACTCTCTTACTCCGGTGCTGCGGGCTTACACGCGAGCGGGAAAGAACGACACATCTATAAGATGCAGATTCAAATCCGCTTTATTATCAGAAGGTTACACAATATATAATCTTTTGAGTCCTGGACATGCGATCACGAGCACAGCATGCTATTATGATTGGTTAGCCTACATTGTTCACACACCTCAGGCAGTCCATCGATTGGTGGTCTTAAAGCACACATTCCTGGGAAAAGTTTCTGTTATCACCGTTTTTCTCATATTGCTTTCTGCTGACCTCTGCATTCTTGTAGCCGTAAACTTGTTCTTGTTTGTCTAACGGTCAACTCCTGGCCTCTTCAGAACTCAGTATCATCGTTTAAAACTGCTAAGGTCCCAACACTCTGGACTCAAGTTTGGAAGTGGGTTCACCATCCCACTTTTTCATGTTTTCTCCATTGTCTAGATTAAAACTATCACAAAGGTGAAAGAAAAAAAAATTAAGTCATAGCTTTCGATAAATACAATATAAATAGCTCAAAGGGTACATTTAAAGTAAACTGGTCATTAATTCTTATGTATTTTCAAAGTTTGGATGCAGCCATATGTCAGCAAAAAGAGTCCAAAATAAAGTCAGACTTTGGAAATGTCTTAAAACTTCCTTTTTCACAGAAACATGAACTCATAAATCAACCATGGATTTAACTGAATATCCTGTCCACATCAGTATGATCTTGGGTCTCAATTAAGTGACGTAAATTTGTATTATTCATATTAGATGGATGAAGCTAAATGCCAGCTTTAAGTGAAAGATATTCACCAATAAACCCTAATACAGTATATGTGCAATGCAGTGTTCTGCTTCAAAAATGAATTGTCATATAAAAATAAAATCATGTTTCAAAATGCATACTTAAATGAACTTGTAAAAAACTACATAAACTTGCAGAAATTTGACCCAGCTCTCCAGTTGGACTTCCTCTCCAGAATGACTTTCCGTTTTTATTTCCAATGCCCATCACTAGCATTTTGCTTATGTCGTGGTTTTAGCTAGCTCTTGTGAGTCAGGCAGAGAATTTTCTCTCAAGAGTACAAAAGGCTAGCCAGGCTGGTTAATGGCCAAAAGATTAGTCTCCTAGGAACGGGGCAGATAAGGAACTCCACCTTTTGTTCTCTTTCTCTAGTCTCTGGGGCAAGGAGAGGGAGGAGCTGGAGAGCTACTGTGTGGCCGGAAGGAGGTGGGGAGAGGAGAGGCTGGTGTGCCGGTGGGTTCCGGACCTGCAGAGCTGCAGACACTGCCTGGTTTTTTGTTCTTTATCCTGTCGGAGGGGAGTTTGCTGCTGCTCTCTGCTCAGCTGTTGCTAGCTGCAGGTCCTGCTTAAAGCGAATCCTAACCAGCTGACGTTCATGAGTTTTCTTCCATTGGGAGAACTTTCTGTTTTATTGCTGGGTTTTTTTTTCCTTCCCCCTTCCCCCCCCCCTTTTTTTTTTCTCCTTTCCCAGTGTGGGAAGGGAAAGGGAACTGAGTTGTTCTTTTTGGTTTTTGGTTTGTTTTTTATTTCCCTCTGACATACCGGGAGGGTATTGTTTTTCCCCATCCCTCGTGGCAGTGACCAGGGAACCAACAGTCCCGCCTGGTGATGGGCACTGGACATTACAAGTTCTGCACCTCCAGTGATCCAACAGGGCCACCTGGTGGCTACTTTAGGACACTACATGTTCTACATCTCCAGTGATCCAACAGCACCACCTGGTGACTGATACAGGACATTACAAGTTCTGCACCTCCGGTGACCCGACGGCACCCCCTGCTGACTGTGGTTGGAATTTGCACAAAAGGGTGCAAAAATTCAACTATTTACTCTTCCTTTTACCAGTTTATCAATTTGGTTTTGAAGGGGATTATTTGTGGGTATAGGAGTGTTGTTTGGTTGTTTTACTTGGGTTTTTTTGTGTTTCTGTTAATACACATATACCTTTTAATAAAGGGCTGTTATTTTACCTTTTTCATAATTTCTTTTCCTTCAATCGGAGCCTCTTAATTTTGGATTTATTAATTACTTAGAAAGAGAAGTTTGGGTCTTTTCTCCTAACGCATCCTCAACTAAAGACCCTTGTCGCATTTAAACTGGGACATTTTTTGACGCCCATTGTGGAGCCCGAGAGAGGAAAACTGGAAAAGGAATAACTGTGCTTTTGTGACTTTATACATGTTTGTGAACCTGTAGGAACCATGAAGTCTAAGATCGTTGTTTTTCTGTGGTATGTAATTATGCCGAGATCTATGTCCCACCTGTCGATGTTTTTCAGCTCAGACACTATGACCGTCATTGCAATAAGTATGTTTGAGCTCTTGCACTGATTTTATGACATAGCAAACTCAGCACCTGTTATTTTCTTTTGGGATATGTTCTCAAGGATATATTACTTCTCTAGCCTACACTGTCTCCTTTGGGGTTTTAAGGATAATGGCACCTATCCCTATGGAGAAACACAGGGGGGTATATTTGCCCAACCCTTCATACATTTTCCCTTTGGCTCCAATACAATGGCCTCTGAGAAATTTAAACTCTCTTTAGATGTAAGAGGCGTTTTACTTTTTGGGGTTCTCATGCAAACTTGTACCACAGTGTCATATCTAATATTCGTAGTTAGGGCCAGGATTTACCAGGAACGGGCACAGAAGTCAACCCCAGTGGTGGAAAACCTTGAATGGCATGGGCCATGGAAGGTTGTGGGCAAATTTCTAGAAAGTGGTTCAGTTCCTACAACATGGAAGCTCACTCTCGAACAACTCCTAAACCCTACAAAGATAATAACAACTGTGATGGAGAGAGGTCGTGGTGAACCCATGGAGGTGGAGGTGGTAGATGCATGTGGGGCTTTAACCGTTGCTTGCAGAAAGCTGCTCGGTATGGTGCAGCCCTCACAGGGAAAAGGAAAAGATGAAAACGAGAGGCCTGATTCAAGGGTGACTCCAGATAAGGCCAGCTCCAAGGGACCAAACAAGTCAATGGAGGTTGCCCCTATCCAAAAGAAGAAACATAAGACCAAATCAACCCTCCCAGTTGATGATGATGGGGAGGCAGGACCCCCACAGGCAGCCAACCTGGAGCCAGAAATCATCACTGAGTCCTTCTCGTATGACAACCTCCGGAAATTATGGGCAGATGTCATTCGTCACCCGAATGAGCCCATACTGACCTGGATGATCTGAGTTTGGGACTCCACGGGTGATGCCATAAATCTTGATGGTGGTGAAGCAAGGTTCTTGAGGTCTATTGCCCAGGATGTGGGCATTGAGGAGGCATTTGTGAGAGAATCAAAGCCCCTGTCTCTCTGGGTACGGTTGTTGGTTGCTGTGAGAGAGAGGTTCGTTTACAGAGAGGCCTTGCAGACAGACCGTTGTGCGAAAAGAGTTGGAATACCATGGAGGAGGAGATCCGACGCCTGAGGGAAATGGCACTGTTGGAGGTACTGCTTGGAAGGGATATGCAAGCTAATCACGATCCTGACAAGGTTAGATGTACACCACTCATGTGGTGGACCTTCATACGTATGGGACCATCTGCACATGTCAGTTACCTGACATCATTGGAGGCTGGGGAAAAAAGAGAGCCAGTGGTGTTTATGGCAAATAAACTTCGGATGTACGACAGTATGGTCCACGGACCATTACAAGCCCGCGTTTCCTCTGTAGAGACCTTGATCAATAACCTCACTATCCTAACTACAAAACTACAAGATCAACAGGAGAAAATGCTAGAGAAGATTGAGACAAACAGTTCCCAGGTGGCACCAGTGAGAACCAGGCACTCCCCAGCTAGAGAGGGCAGGCAGACCTCACAAACCAAACTGTGGTATTTCCTATCTGGACATGGAGAAGACATGAGACAGTGGGACAAGACACCTACCCATGTCTTGGCAACCCAAGTACAAGAGTTGAAGGACCAGAAGAAAACAAAGTCCGTGAAAGTGGGTGCAGTGTCGGTATCCCGTGGGCAGGGATTTGACCCACTAGAAAGTACCTCCCGCCGGTATTTGCAGACGGAAAACTGTGATGAGCAGGACAGAGACCAGTATTAGAGGGGCCCTGCCTCTAGCCAGGTAGAGGCACAGGACAACCGTATCTATTGGACGGTGTGGATCCGATGGCCTGGCACGTCAGACCCACAAAGAATACCATGCTTTGGTTGACACTGGCGCTCAATGCACGTTAATGCCCTCAGGACATGCGGGACCAGAGGCTATTTCCATTTCTGGGGTGACAGGAGGGTCTCAACAGTTGACCATGTTGGAAACGGAAGTGATCTTGACTGGAAAGGAATGGCAGAAACACCCCATTGTGACTGGTCCAGATGCCCCATGTATCCTGGGCATTGACTACCTTAGGAATGGGTATTTCAAAGACCCCAAGGGACATAGGTGGGCTTTTGGGATAGCTACTGTGGAGACAGAGGCGGCTAAGCAGTTGAATTCATTACCTGACCTCTCAGAGAACCCTTCTGCTGTGGGACTGTTGAAGGTTGAGGAACAACGAGTGTCAATTGCCACTACAGTAGTGAACTGTCAGCAGTACCGAATGAACCGAGACTGTGATCCCCATCCGTAAGATGATCCATGAGCTGGAGAGCCAAGGAGTGATCAGCAAGATCCACTGTCCCTTCAACAGTCCCATCTGGCCTGTGCGTAAGTCTGACGGAGAATGGAGATTGACTGTGGACTATCATGGCCTGAATGAAGCCACCCCGCCACTGAGTGCCACTGTTCCAGACATGTTGGAGCTCCAGTATGAGCTGGAGTCTAAGGAAGCGAGGTGGTATGCCACGATTTACATTGTGAATGCGTTTTTCTCCATTCCCTTGGCAGCAGAGGGCAGACCGCAGTTTACTTTCACGTGGAGGGGCGTGCAGTACATGTGGAACCGACTGCCCCAGGGGTGGAAACACAGTCCCACCATCTGCCACGGATTGATCCAGGTTACACTAGAGAAAGGTGAAGCCCCAGAACACCTGCAGTACATTGATGACATCATCGTATGGGGGGACACAGCAGAAGAGGTCTCTGAGAAAGGAAAGAAGATCATACAGATTCTCCTGGAAACTGGGTTTGCCATCAAAAAGAGTAAAGTCAAGGGACCTGCCCGAGAGATCCAGTTCCTGGGAGTAAAGTGGCAAGATGGACGTCACCAGATCCTGACTGAAGTCATCGATAAAATCCCAGCAATGGCCCCCCCAACTAGCAAGAAGGAAACCCAAGCTTTCCTGGGTGCCATAGGTTTTTGGAGAATGCATATCCCCGAGTACAGCCAGATCGTAAACCCTCTCTATCTGGTAACCCACAAGAAGAATGATTTCCAGTGGGGTCCTGAACAACAGCAAGCATTTGAACAGATTAAACAGGAGATTGCCCATGCTGTAGCCCTTGGACCAGTCAGGGTAGGACCAGATGTGAAGAATGTGCTCTACTCTGCATCTGGGGATAAGGGCGTCTCCTGGAGCCTCTGGTAGAAGGTGCCTGGCGAGACCCGAGGCCGCCCACTTGGATTCTGGAGCCGAAGCTACAGAGGGTCAGAAGCCAATTACACTCCAACAGAAAAGGAGATCCTAGCAGCTTATGAGGGAGTACAAGCTGCCTCAGAGGTGACTGGCACAGGAGAACATCTCCTCCTGGCACCTCGGCTACCGGTATTGAGTTGGATGTTCAAAGGGAAGACGCCCTCTACGCATCATGTCACTGATGCCACCTGGAGCAAATGGATCGCCCTGATCACGCAGGGTGCCTACATTGGAAAACCAGATCCCCCTGGGATCCTAGAAATCATCACAAACTGACCAGAAGGTGAGAATTTTAGTTTAGCAGATGAAGAAGAAGGGGAGCAGGTGGTACGGGTTGAGGAAGCCTCAGCATACAACCAACTACCAGAAGAAGATATATGCTACGCACTCTTCACCGATGGTTCCTGCCGCATTGTAGGAATGAAACATAAATGGAAAACAGCTGTATGGAGTCCCACATGACAAGTTGCAGAAGTTATGGAAGGAGAGGGTGAATCAAACCAATTTGCAGAGCTCAAAACTGTCCAATTGGCATTGGACATTGCTGAAAGACAGAAGTGGTCAAGACTTTACCTCTACACGGACTAGTGGATGGTGACCAATGCCCTGTGGGGGTGGTTGGACAGATGGAAGAAGACCAATTGGAAACATAGGGGAAAACCCATCTGGGTCGCTGATATATGGCAAGACATTGTTACCCAAGCTGTACAAGTCAAGGTGCCACAGGTGGACCTAGACTGGCAGCACAAAGGCAAATTGTTCTTAGCATGATGGGTCCATGATGCTCGCGACCATCAAGGCGGAGATGCCACCTACAGATGGGCATGAGACCGAGGGGTGGATCTAACCATGGATACTATCTCTCAGGTTATCCATGACTGTGAGACATGCGCTGCCATTAAATAGGCTAAGAGACTGAAACCCCTGTGGTATGGTGGACGATGGAATAAATACAATTATGGGGAGGCTTGGCAAGTTGATTATATCACACTGCCACAGACCCGTCAAGGTAAACGCTATGTGCTCACCATGGTGGAAACCACCACTGGATGGTTGGAGACGCATCCAGTGCCCCACGCGACTGCCAGAAATACCATCTTGGGCCTTGAAAAACAGGTCCTGTGGCGACACGGCACCCCAGAGCGGATTGAGTCAGATAATGGGACACACTTCAAGAATAGTTTAGTTATCACCTGGGCGAAAGAACATGGCATTGAGTGGGTCTATCACATACCATACCATGCAGCAACTGCAGGGAAGGTTGAACGGTGCAATGGACTGTTGAAGACTACCCTGAAAGCATTAGGTGGAGGGACTTTCAAACACTGGGATCAGGACCTAGCAAAGGTTACATTGTTTGTCAACACCAGAGACTCCGTCAGTCGAGCCGACCCTGCCCAATCAGAGTCTCTTCATACTGTAGATGGGGACAAGGTCCCAGTGATTCACATGAGAGGTATGTTAGGTAAAACAGTTTGGGTTAACCCTGCCTCGAGCAAAGACAAATCCATTCGTGGAATTGTTTTTGCCCAAGGACTTGGTTGCACATGGTGGATGATGCAAGAAGATGGAGAAATCCGGTGCATACCTCAAGGAGATATTATCTTAGTGTAAACAGACCATAACTGTATCTGTATTTGTATCTATATATTTGTGAATATGTACATAGTTTAGAATGACGTATGTATGTATGGAGTTCAAAAAAGTTTAATTTGATAGATGTATGGTGGCATGGGAAACAAAAAAAATTTAGAGGTGGATAATGTCATAGTTCTGATTTTAGCAAGGAATTTTTCTTTCCCTTCCCCCTGCTGTGTGTGTTCTGTGTATAGACCATTAGGTAGTTATCAGGTGAACAAAAGAATCAGTCCGGTCCACTAATGATCCAGAGATCAGTCTCCTAGGAAACAGGCAGATGAAGGATCTAAAGTCTACTTTTTTCTCTCGTCTCTGAGGCAACGGGGGAGGAGAAATTTTGGTGGGTTGGGGGTGTGACTGGCATGCAGACTTGGAGGAGAGGCTGTGTGTGCCGGTGGGGCTCGGGACCTGTTGCGAACTGCAGACACTGCCTGACTCTTTTTTTTTTTTCTTTTCCTGTTGGAGGGGAGTTTGCTGCTGCTCTCTGCTCAGTTTTTGCTGGTTACAGACCCGGCTTCAAGTGAAATCCTAACCAGCTGAAGTTCGTGAGTTTTCTTCCATTGGGAGAACTTTCTGATTTATTGCTGTCTTTTTTCTTCCCCTTCCCCCCCGCCATTCCCTCTGTCCTTTCCCAGTGTGGGAAGGGAAGGGGAACCGAGTTGGTTTTTTTTGGTTTTTTTTCTTTCCCTCTGACATACCTGGAGGGTATTGTTTTTCCCCCATCCCACGTGGCAGTGACCAGGGATCCCACTGCCCCGCCTGGAGACTGCCACTGGACATTACAAGTTCTGCACCTCCAGTGGTCCAACAGCGCCACCTGGTGGCTACTATAGGACACTACATGTTCTGCACCTTCAGTGACCCAACAGCGCCACCTGGTGAATGGTACGGGACATTACAAGTTCTACACCTCCGGTGACCCGATGATGCCCCCTGCTGACTGTGGTTGGAATTGCACAAAAGGGTGCAAAAAATTGAACTGTTTTACTCTTCCTTTTGCCAGTTTATCAGTTTGTTTTTGAAGGGGTTATTTGTGGGTATAGGAGTGTTGTTTGGTTGTTTTACTTGGTTTTTTTTCGTGTTTCTGTTAATACACATATACCTTTTAATAAAGGGTTGTTATTTTCCCTTTTCCATAATTTCTTTTCCTTCAATTGGAACCTCTTAATTTTGAATTTATAATTGTTTAGAAAGAGAAGTTTGGGTCTTTTCTCCTATCCCAACCTCAGCAAAAGACCCTTGTCTCATTTAAACTGGGACAAAGGTCTGACTGTTTGCATAAGCTAAAAACATTTTGATAGAAAAAAGAATGCTAAGCCCTTGCATATTCAAACTGCAAAGTTGCCACCCTAAATTGATTGACATCTGCATTCCTTTCCATAATAGGGTCAGTAAGAGAAGTGTGGCTGCGAATGTGCAAGATGAAAAATGGGGTCATACGTTTTTCTAAAAGGACCTTTTGCTGGACAAGTAAAACAAAAAAAAAACCCAAACCCAAACATAAATGTGGTCTTATCACCTGTGCCTATCCCAAGTGCAAGAAATGTGTACTCTGTATTAAAAACCATATTTTTAAAACAAAAAAGGGGGAATATGACACCCCAAGTAGACAAAGCTGTATTTACCTTTAATTTAGATCAATAAGTATTGTACAAAAACCCACAAGAAGATACCTAATGAATAGGTCCTATTGAGTTATTAATATGGGGAAGAGGTATGCTTGTGTTTTGTCTCCTGCAGGACCCTGCTGGTTTCAAGTACATTTGATGAAACCTTATCATGAGTGGGATGAACTTGAGATGCAATCTGATTCTGCAGATGCAGAGGTTGTCCCTCAAGAATCCCGGAAGGAGATCGATGAGTGCTGAGCAGCCCTAGGCCTGCCCAGATGTCACATGGAAGAAAATA
Organism: Empidonax traillii; assembly: GCF_003031625.1. Classification (NCBI taxonomy): domain Eukaryota; kingdom Metazoa; phylum Chordata; class Aves; order Passeriformes; family Tyrannidae; genus Empidonax; species Empidonax traillii. Next base: position 570,631 of record NW_020955932.1, read on the forward strand.
TTCTAGGGATAATTCATTGTGTCTACTAACTCTTACTAACTGGCATAATGACTCAGTCATGGTTTGTATCCCTCACTCATATGCCTTCTTGGCTCCACCTGACATTGTGATGTGACTAACAATACCTGTAACATCACTGTAGGTGATCCCTATTATTTTAGTTGTATCACAAACCAAAAGGTATCTAGTCTCAATTTATCATTAATATTACCCTTGTACAGAAGAACCTAACTGTGCCTCCCAGTGAACCTAACCAGAAGATGGGAGGATGATGCAGGATACAGTAAATTAATGAAACTGTTATCACAATCAAAAAATCATCATCATTGGATGGCTAATTGCTTTTATCATCTCTGCAGTAATCATGGCAGCTACCGCAGTCATGGTTACTGCCGCATTGGCCCATTCACTGCAGGTCATGCATACAGTGGGCAGTGTATTGGTTCATATGTCAGCATCAATAGCGAATTTTTAAATAATTTCTTTGTTTTTAATATTTCAAATCATCTGGAAGTGCATTGGACAAACCCGAAGACAAGAAACCCAGGTCCTGGCCCTCTTCGCAGTGAACCCTGCTGTCTTAGTTTAACAAGATTACAACTTAGAAATTAAGAAACTTCAGGTGGAAATGTGGAAAAGGAAAAGAAACAGCTTTTTATTAACAAAATCTGAATAAACAACAAATGGTGCAATCAAAAACTTTCAGAAGAAACAAAACAAAGTCCCAATTCCCCAGGTAGGGGGGGAAGAAACCTGTGGCAACCCAAGGCAGGGTGGGGGGAAGGGGGGAGGAAATTGAAGGTAAAATGTCCTGGGACCTCAATCTGGACTTCAACAGCTTCTCACAGACACTTGTGCTTGCAACTGCCGATAGCTTCCCAACCAGCAATGAAAGAATCCTTTTTCCCCACAGGCAGTCCCAAGGCAGAATACCTCGCTCTGAGATGGGTCAGTCTCTCTCTCTCTCTCTCTCTCTCTCTCTCTTAGATGTTCTCCATAAGGTGTTCCATGGGGAAAAAAAATCTTCCTTTCAGGAAAAGAAAAGGAGGCAGCTGAAACACCCCTCCTCCCCCCCGCTCTGTCCAGTCAGCAGACAAAACCAATTTTTTCCATACTAACATACTATATCGGATTCAAACTTTCCAGCCATGTACATACATACATTACCCCAACTGTATACATATTACAAATATTTACATACAAATACAGGCACAGTGTTATGGGAAATTCACCCTAAAATGAGGTGTCCTTGAGGTATACACTGTGTTTCTCCATCTTTCAGCATTACCCACCATGTACTACCTGATCCTTGAGCAAAAACAATGCCACAAATGGGCTTGCCTTTGCTCGAGGCAAGATTCCACCAGGTGAGCACATAGCGCTTACCTTGACGGGTCTGTGGCAGAGTGATATAATCAACCTGCCAGGCCTCTCCATACCTATAACGTCCACCATACCACAGGGGCTTCAGTCTCTTGACCTGCTTAATGGCAGTACGCCTCACAATCTGGGAAATAGTGTCCATGGTTAAGTCCACCCCTTGGTCTCCTGCCCATCTATAGGTGGCATCTCTGCCCTGATGGTCTGAGGCATCATGGGCCCATTGTGCTAGGAACAACTTTCCTTTGTGCTGCCAGTCCAGATCTACCTGTGACACCTTGACTTGTGCAGCTAGGTCTGCCTGTTCATTGTTGCGATGCTCCTCATTGGCTTGATTTTTGGGCATGTGGGCATCTACGTGGCAGACTCTCACAATCAGCGTCTCTATCCCGGTAGCAACGCCACATATCAACAGCCCAGATGGGTTTTCCTCTGAATTTCCAATTGGCCTTCTTCCATCTGTCCAACCACCCCCACAGGGCATTGACCACCATCCACGAGTCAGTGTAGAGGTAAAGCCTTGGTCACTTCTCTCTTTCAGCAATGTCCAATGCCAACTGGACAGCTTTGAGTTCTGTGAATTAGCTCGATTCCCCTTCTCCTTCAGTAACTTCTGCAATTTGTGGTGTGGGGTTCTATACAGATGCTTTCCATTTATGTTTCATCCCTACAATGCAACAGGAACCATCAATAAAAAGAACATAGTATGTTTCTTCTTGTGGTAGTTGATTGAATGCTGGGGCTTCCTCAACCCGTACCACCTGCTCTCCTTCTTCTTCATCTGCTAGACCAAAAATCTCACCTTCTGATCAGTTCATGATGGTTTCTAGCATCCCAGGGCGATTCAGATTTCCAGTAAGGGCACACTGCGTGATCAGAGTGATCCACTTGCTCCATGTAGCATCAGTAGCATAATGCGTAGAGGGTGCCTTTCCCTTGAACATCCAGCTCAACATTGGTAGCTGAGGTGCCAGGAGGAGCTGTCCTTCTGTGCCAGTCACCTCCCTTAGCCTTGGCATCTCAGGTGCAGGTGGTGGACCACCCTGGGAACTCCATGGGCAGCAAGACCTTTCTGTCCTGGCATATTTTGTCTGGGAGGAGTCTTAATCTATGTTGTATTTTGGCAGTCAGACTGGCAATTATGGCACAGGGTTCCTGCAAGCGAAGGACAGCCCTTTCCCTCAGGAACAAAAGCCTTTGGGTGTTGGGTGTAGGTGCTGGGCTATGGCTACCAGTTAAGCCAGCAGCACCTGCATTTGGTTAATTAGGATCAAAAAGGAGTGTTTTTGCCTTGACTGGTGTTTTTGATAGAGTGCTGTGTTCTCAAAGCGAAAATCACTTTGAATGGTCTACATGATAGCATTTGTTTTTCTCTTGTGGATGAACACAGTCACCACATGATGTGAGGTGAATTTGTGGGATCAAAGCGCTGATTTAGGATGATCCTGGGAATTCTGGTTAACTAAAAGACAAACACTAGGTGATGTTTACAAAGGAATCCTGATAAAAAGAGAATGCCAAAAATATTGCTGAACAAATCCCAAAACTAAACTCTTTGTGTGCAGCCTCATTTCTTTCAGCACCTTATCTGCTGACTCCAACGTGTGACCTGTGTTATGGGACCCTCTTTCAGCGTCCACTACTTGAGGGAGGTGTTAAGTGCTATCATTCATTCCGTTAGAATGGGACACTAGAGTCTGCAAGACAGGAATCTGCAGAGTTGTGTAGTAATAATGGGTCAGTGAATTTCCCAAGAACAGACTTTATTTGAAGATTTTGCAGCAGGTTTTGAATGCATCAGAACATAAGGTTATGGATAAGCAATATGGATGAGCAATGAACATTTACTTTTATGTCAGCATTGAGAGTAACAGAGCCTGATATAGGGACAAAGGGACAATGATAGCAATATTATATTTAAATTTGGACACCTTGAAAATACACTTTTTTAGACTTGTTGGATGGCCTTTTCAGGGAGAAGGAGGACCAGGGTTTGTGAACGTAAGGTCTCTCCTATCTGTGTCCAGAAAGCCTCATTGGTTCAGTCTTCTTGGTCAGGCAACCTGTAGCAGACCCCGCCTGTAATCTCACCTGTCCTTGCCCTTCCTTTAATCCTGACCCATAAGCTCCCAGTCAGCTCTTCATCCATCCCCTGGTGGAACTCCATGCACTCCAGTTGGTCATTGACATAGAAGACCACATTGCCTCCTCCTCATCCCTGCCTGTCTTTCCTGAAGAGCCCGTATCCTTTCATTCCAACACTTCAGTCATAGGAGGCATCCCACCATGTTTGCATGATAAGACCATAGCCCTGCAGGTGTGTGCACGTCTCTAGTTCCTCCTGTTTATTCCCCATTCTGCATGCATTTGCATAGAGGCATTTAATTTGTGCCCCCAATGAAGCTGACTTTCTGTCTGGAGTGGTTGGAATTCCTTGGCGCTGTCCTTCAGGTCCTCTCCTGCTGACCTTCGATCCCTCCCCAGGCTCTGGGCATCACTCACTGGCTCTGGCATATAACTAGTAGAAATGTAATGGCATGCCATTCCACACCTTATCACTGTTAAACCTGATGATATCTAGTTTAAAACCCTATGTCACGTGAAAAGGTGAGGGGGGAATTTACCCGACCCTTAGAAAAGGGAGATTTTCTTGACCCTCAGTGATTTGTCTGTCAGTGCCCCAGGGAAGTTGAAACTCTTTATGTCTGATCAGTCTGTCAGCATCCCTGTAGTGGGTTTCTGTGGTTGGGTTTTGGTAGTGGGTGAGGGGCTACAGGGGTGGCTTCTGTTAGAAACTGCTAGAAGCATCCCCTGTCCCATGGAGCCAATGCCAGCTGGCTCCAGGACAGACTTCCTGCTGCTGACCAAGGCCAAGCCAATCAGGAGTAATAGTAACACCTCTGTTATGACATATTTAAGAAAAGAAGGTTATTGAGCAAACTGAGAACATGGGAAAAACAACGTAGACACCAAGGTCAGTGCAGAAGGAGGGGGAGGAGGTGCTGCAGGCACCTGAGCTGAGGCCCCTGCAGCCCATGGTGAAGACCATGGTGTAGCAGGCTGTCCCCCTGCAGCTGTGCAGCCCATGGAGAACCATTGGGGTGCAGAGACCCACCTGCAGCCCGTGGAGAAGCCCATGCTGGAGCAGGTGGATGCATGAAGGAGGTTGTGACCCTGTGGGAGGCCCAAGATGGAGCAGGGTCCTGCCGGAGACCTGCAGCCCATGGAGAGGGAAACCCACGCTGGAGCAGGTTTTTCCCAGGTAGGACTTGTGACCACTATGGGGTACCCATGCTGGTACAGGTCATCCGTGAAGGACTGCACCCCATGGAGGAGTGACCTACGGGACAGCAGTTTGGGAAGAACTGCTGCCCTAGGGATGGACTCATGCTGGAAAGGTCCATCAGTCCCTCATGGGAGGGACCCCACGGGAGCAGGGGAAGGACTCCTCTCCCTGAGCAGCAGCAGAAACAACAACTGACTGCAATCCCCATTCCCCGTCCCCCTGCAGCGCTGAGGGGGGAGGAGGGAGAACATGGAAGGAAGGAGGGGGGGGGGGGAAGGTGTTTTTAGGACTGTTTTATTTCTCACTCTTTGGCTTATATCCTGTTAGAAATAAATATAAGTACTATCCGCACTTTGAGTCTTTTTTGCCTGTGAATGTAATTAGTAACTGACCTCTCCCAGCTGTTATCTCATCTCATGAATCCTTAGCTGTTTTTTTTCTCTTCTCTGTCCAGTTGCAGAGGGAGGGGGAGAGAGTGGCATCCAGCCAGGATCAATCCCCTACAGTCTTGTAAGGGGGGGACCTTTAACCAACAGATTCATAGGATCGGAGGGTGACTCAGCTGCCCTTTTCAAAAGGGGGACTGAGCCAACAGTGTGGAGACCCCTCAGCAGGTCCTGTCAAAGTATTATCCACCAATGGCAACTGCTAGCACCTTATAAAGGACTCACTCTAACAGTTTATGGAATAGCACTGTTAATACAAATTGTGACAGGTTAATATGGTTTGTAGGTCATCGGTGATAGTGTCTGACTGCAAAAATAGATTTAAAGAAATCTACTATAACTACAAAGCAAGCATAAACACAAGTTCTAATACAAAGTAATCTACTAATATGCTATAGAGCAAGCACAAGCTCTAGTCCTAAAAGCAGCATTTAACATGCGTAGAATATGGTTCTTACCCAGTTGGTGTCCCTGTAGGCGGCAGAAGACAGGTTCAGCTCGTTGACTGGTCCCAAAAGTTTTGGTGGAGTCTTCCTCCAATTTCTCCCTATTTCCATCTTACTTTTATATTATTTCTTTAGGTTTAGGTGGAGTTGGAGTGACTTGAGTCATAAGGACTTAATTGAGTAGTCGTCCTTGGCATCTATCTATCTCCCTTGGTGAACAGATATGGTACAGTCTTTGAACTACAAAGTATCACCATGTTCCCCTCCTTGCAGGATGTTTATGGAGAGAGGCCACAGCACCTTCAAGCTACTCCCCCTCCATTTCATCTCCCATAGCAGGTGCTTCTCATTGTTTAGGGAACCTTTGTGGGGAATGTTGACAGTGTTCCATCCACAGAGTAGCAGCTTCATTTTACCTGCTAAGTCTTATTCTCCTCTAATTTTTAACCTTATCCATTGTTTCACATAATCCACCCGGTGACTTTAGTCACTCAAGCTTCACAGTATTCGAATTAGAGTTTCAAAATATTGTATACCTTTATACTGTGAGGATCGTCTAGTATTGGTGGGGGCAACCAGTGACCTAACTGTTTTATAATCATCAAAACTTTAACATACAATACAATTATTAAAACAAAAAGCAAAAGGGTTAATATCAACAGGATGTTATAATGGTCAGTCTTCACGAACGAAGAACCGGGGAAGGTCTTTACACCTTCCAGCCTGCGCATTGGATTTTTTAGGTGAGACACAGTGTGCGCGGAACTGAGCCCACCCTTTAATCCTGAGGTTCATCTGCCGGGGCCAAGCAAGCTTGGACGGTGGCAGCGAGGTCCTCAGGACGTAGATGGATTACCTTACAGGGCTTACGAGCTCCATCTGCCTGAGGAGTGTCCTAACCGGGAATCGCATAGTTTACAACGTGTAAGACTGTCATGCACTTATTGTTATTTTGAATTCGGCACCCTACTGAGATGATGTCTCCTTTAATTCCTTTTAGAAATGGAATGTGTTGATTTTCACTCTTTTCTGTGCTGGTCCACTCCTGCTTATTAAAAATTAAGTTGTTGTGCAGTGCTACTGCAGACAAATGTCGTCCAGGTACAGGTATGTCTAAGAGTACATACTCTTCTGTCCATGGCCACCTCATCATACATGAATTCCACAATTTATGTTCCACAATAAGGAAATTAAATACTAGGTCTACACTTGTTTTCCCCAAACACAAGATGCAAGCACAGGTTGTGTGAAAGTAAAATTGTACCAGCAATCTGATTCCAATATCTTGTAATAGGCTTTTTGGTTGTCATTTGGTTAAGTAAAATCAGTGTAGTATACTTTACTTTTGGTGACTTTTTCATGAACAGACCCATTGATTTTCCTGCACCCTATTTTTATTTTTTCTCCAGGCATTGCTTGGAGTACCAATATTTCAGAAATGTCATGGTTATTATAGTGATTTCAGTTCCCTTTCCATCAATTGTTGCCCATTTCCACTCACTTGTGAGATATAATTTGTTCCCATGTACAACCACAACAGCAAGGTTCAAATTGCCCTCACTTCCATGTGGAATTCCCATGCTTATGGTAATACAAGCTCGGGACCATGGACATTCTGTGATGTGATTATAAGTCAAGGGAAAATGTGTGGTAAGGGCATAGAATAATAGCATAAACACAACCTGTTGATTTGACATCCTCAAAATTTAGGTTTCCAGATTATGATTGTCATGTGAAAGGAGAGAGTTTAGATTTTTGCCTGTTGGTGTCCCCAGGAAAGTCAAGACCCTTGTGTCCATCAGTCCATCAGCGTCTCGTAATGAGATCCTTCACCAAACAGATTCACGAGATTAGAGTGTGATTCGACTGCCCTTGCTAGGAGGGGGGCTCAACCAACAGCATGAAGACCCCTCAGTGGGCCCTGCCAAAGTGTTATTCACTGCCGGCAACTAAAAGGACTTACTCTAACACTTTACGGAATAACACTCTTTATTAATACAAATTGTGACAGGTTAATAAGGTTTGTAGTAGTCGATGGTAGGGTCTGACTGCAAAAATATCTTTTAAAGCAATCTACTGATATATATTAGGCAAGTACAAACCTTAGTCCTAAAAGCAATAGCTACTGCATTTAGAGCATAATTTTACCCAAGGCATCCCTGGGGGGGGGGAAGATAGGCTCAACCCATCAACTGATGCCAGTAGTTTTGGTAGAGTCTTCTCCAACTTTCCCTCTATCTCCAACTTATTTTATACTATTTATTTATGTTTAAGTGGAACTTGAGTGCCTTTTGCTGCAGGCTTACACGCAAGCGGGAAAGAACGACACATCTATAAGATGCAGATTCAAATCCGTTTTATTATCAGAAGGCTACACAATATATAATCTTTTGAGTCCTGGACATGCGATCACGAGCACAGCATGCTATTATGATTGGTTAGCCTACATTGTTCACGCGCCTCAGGCAGTCCATCGATTGGTGGTCTTAAAGCACACATTCCTGGGAAAAGTTTCTGTTATCACCGTTTTTCTCATATTGCTTTCTGCTGACCTCTGCATTCTTGTAGCCGTAAAACTTGTTCTTGTTTGTCTAATGGTCAACTCCTGACCTTTTCAGAACTCAGCATATTCGTGTAAAACTGCTAAGGCCCCAACAATTCCCCCTTTTCGTTTAAGCATAGAATCAAAGCTACGAATAATACAGCCCTGAAGACACCTAAAAATACACGGAATAATAAGTAATAAAACTAGAATGAAAACGAGTATAGACAGCCCTTGTTTAAGTATATCTTTTAGCCAACCTCCTACTCCCCAAGACGCCAGCCAGGCATCCAATCCCACAGATCCTTCTTGTACATGATGCATGCGTTCCTTAAGCTCTAGTAACTGTTTGTGTATGCTCTGTGAATGATCAGATAGATTCATGCAACACATTCCTTCAAAATCCTGACACTCGTGCCCATGGGCTAAAAGCAGAAAATCAATGGCTGCTCTATTTTGCAAAACTGCATGTCTTAAGCTATTTAAAAACACACGCGTAACCCCTTTTTGTATTTGTGTTAGGAAAATCGCCTGGGTCGTCCTTTGCAGGGCCCTTTGCAAACACGACACCAAACATGGCAACATTAGTAGCACAACCACAAAATAGATAACAGAAGCAAACCTGTCTTGACCATAGGCAAAAGCCATTTTGATAGCAACAGACCATTTAGTTAGTCCTGACCAGCATTAACCTGTAATTCTTTAATACTTGCTTCCAGTCATTGAAGGCTAGCATGCATCAACTTACCATAATAAAATCTATATAATACATCCTCTTAAAATCTTAACACTTATAAAGTATTTTAAGTTCACACACATAGATATCTACACAGCTTTTTTCACTCATACAGCTTTTTTCCAGTCATTCAGAAGGTGACCACCTCAATCCACTCCTCATTCACACATAGCTGGGATTTTTATTATAGTTTTGCATTTCAACCACAGATCTCAGATCCCAGTATTACTGGCTGTGTGTTTCTCAGTCTGCCATCTCCGATGGTCATGTTCAGTAACTCCACCTGTCCTGAAGAGGAATCAATACAAGGAACAAAAAAGCTTAACAAACCTAAATGAGATCCATTTTTGATCCAGCACCTGTTCATGCACATGCATATTCTCCTCCTCCTTTTTTTTTTTTTTTTTTGTATTTGAAAATATGTTTGGCATGTAAAAATGCTTTCTTGACAATAACTTGCCGCATGCGTGAGCTAGCCCTGCTATAGAATACCAAAAGTTATGCAGCCTAACAAAAATAATGTTAGGTGAACTGAAAGAAGAGAAGAAAACCATGTATGTACACTTTAAATTCCCAACTGAAATTTACCTTAACCTGATGCTAGGAAGGGGAAAAGCAAAATCTGCAATTACAAAATCGCAGTGACCAAGCAACCAGGACCAATCATGGATCTCTTAAACTTTTAACTATTCCTCAGTAAGTTCCAC
>NW_020955932.1:580293-640128 GCF_003031625.1 Empidonax traillii
TTTTTTTTTTTTAATCAGCTGTAGTTTTAGCAGTTTTGTCACACTGCAACACTACAAGTGCCGAGCCTTGGGACACCCTCAACGCAAGCGGTGGCCCCTGATGGTGTCAGGGGTGACTCGCCCCGCTCTGGCTCGGAGCCAGCAGCTCCCCAGCTCCGCAGCTCCATCAACAGCAACTCCGCCTTCGGTCTGCTCCCAGCATGGTGCTGCTTGGCTGTCCCGGTCTGTGTCAGCCCTCCCTGCCAGTGCTGTCTCCGTGCTCTCTGAATGTTGGTATGCAGTCACCTCTGAGGTTCTGTCCGTGTGCCTCTTTCAGTCGCTTGTGCTGTTAACAACAAAGCTTACAAACCGTTGCTATTAATAGTTCAGTCAGTTTTAAGTTGTTATCGTAACAGACAGAGATAAGAGCAGTCAATTTTGCAGAGGGGTCTGCTTGGGAAAAAGAAGAGGTGAGTAGCGGGACTGTAGCCAGTCCGCATGTTGTTCCACAGCGGGTCCTGAACCTATGACATTGGGATTCGCAGTCCCATGCTCATCCAACTGAGCCATCCGAGCTTCTTTAATAGTCACTGTGCTCTTTTCAAGGTAGCCAGGTTCCCGTCACGGTCACCAGGCACTCTTAAATTTTACAGCAGCTTCGTTTTGGAGTCTTAGAGTAAAAATCTTTACCCTGTGTCTTGCATTCGTGAGTGATTGTTGTGAGGAAACCATAACTTGCAAAGCAAACATATCTTTGCCTCTTGTTCAATTGCATTAACATTGTTAAAAGTTCAAAGAATGTTGTGGGTGGGCTCTACCGAATTTCACAGTTGCCGTGCTTTGCAGAACACGCAGGGGGGTGGAAGGGTAGGAGGGAGGAGGCTCCGAGCGTCTGCCTGTCTGCCTTTCCGTGTCTTCTAACAGCGCTCCATCTTGCCTTGCCCCACCCCTCTTTGTCTCAACCCGTCTCCGGCACACACCGCAGGGAGAATTGGGGGGGGGGGGGGGAAACGGGGTGGTTTCTATCGCGATCTGAGGCTGCTCCGGTCCCAGCCCTGGCTCCAGCTCGGCTCTGGCTCTGCTCTCCTGAGCCAGGCCACGGTGACACCAACGTAATAAATCTATCAGCACCGAACATGGCAGCTGAGCGTTAGTCTTGTCAGCCAATTTCATTAGGCTATCAACAACCGCCTGTTCCACTGCTAAAGCAGTTAATTCCATCCTGCTTATCCCTGACTCACCGATCAGACCGTGCACGAACTGTCTTTCTTCGGATGCTCAGCTAAAGTCCCGCTGACAGTAGGGTCCTCGCAGGTTCTGCAGTCCGATGTGCAATGCAATCCCCCCCAAGCACGTACGTCGGAGTCACCAGATTCTGCAGGCTTACACGTGAGCAGGAAAGAACGACACATCTATAAGATGCAGATTCAAATCCGTTTTATTATCAGAAGGCTACACAATATATAATCTTTTGAGTCCTGGACATGCAATCACGAGCACAGCATGCTATTATGATTGGTTAGCCTACATTGTTCACGCACCTCAGGCAGTCCATCGATTGGTGGTCTTAAAGCACACATTCCTGGGAAAAGTTTCTGTTATCACCGTTTTTCTCATATTGCTTTCTGCTGACCTCTGCATTCCTGCAGAACAGGTAATCAAATCGAACCCTTTGCCGGCAGGAACCTCAGCACAAAAAGTGGAACTCATAGCTCTGACCTGAGCTCTTGAACTAGCAGAAGGACAACGAATTAACATTTGGACAGATTCTAAATATGCTTTCTCCGTTGTGCATGCTCATGGTGCAATCTGGAAGGAGAGAGGACTACTGACAGCCCAGGGGAAAGCTGTCAAACATGCTGAGGAAATCCTACGATTGTTAGAAGCTGTCCAACTCCCAGATAAGGTGGCCATAATGCATTGCAAGGGACACCTAAGAGCTAACACTATTCCAGAAATAGGTAACCGAAAAGCTGATGCAGAAGCTAAATTAGCTGCTGCAAGAACTGATAAAATAATCATATCAGCCCTAGTCCCAGAGGAATTAGATACTAATTTCAAGCCAGAGTACCAAGACTCAGATCACAGGTGGATACAAAGGAACAAAGGTAAGATGCTGGATAACGGATGGGGCCAGTTAGAGACAGGACAACTAGCGCTTCCAGAAAAATTAATCTGGCAATTTGTAAAAACAGAACACGAAAAGGCTCATTGGGCCCTCGAACCCCTTTATCAATATTTAAAAGCTAGGTTAGCAGGACCAAAACTTTTCACAGCAATAAAGCAAGTCACATCTCAATGTGAACGTTGCTTGAAAAATAACCCTAACACAGGGACTCGGATACAGAAAGGGGCAAATAACAGGGAAAAATTCTCCGGAGAAGTATGGTAAATCGTTTTCTCTGAACTCCCAAGAAAAGGGCGGTACAGATACCTCCTTGTTTTAACAGACACATTTTCTAGGTGGCCTGAAATATTCCCGGGCAGGACAAGTAAAGAAAGGGAAGTAACCAAGGTCCTGCTAAATGAAATCATTCTGAGATTTGGTGTACCCAAAAGCATCTCCTCAGATAGAGGCTCACACTTTTGTGCCAAAATTGTAAAAGCAATAAGCAAAACATTACAAATCAATTGGCAACTACATACACCTTACAAACCCCAAGCTAGTGGGCAAGTAGAGAAAATGAATCATCTCATTAAACAACAAATTGCCAAAATCTGCCAAGAAACCAATTTACAGTGGCACCAGGCTTTGCCTATTGCTCTCATCAGGCTAAGAGTGAAACCTCGTTCAAAGGAGAAACTAAGTCCATTTGAAATCCTATATGGTAGACCTTATGGAATGCAGGTTGTTAACAACGAAGCTGTGGATCAAATAGGCAATCAATATATACATGATTATGTAATAACAGTGGGAAAACATTTTGATAAAAATGCAACAATAGTGATAGAAAACCAACCCAAACAACCTGACTGTAAACTACATCCTTTCCATCCTGGTGATTGAGTATATGTTCAGAATCTTTTAGGAAAACCTCTACAGGAAAAGTGGGAAGGACCATTCCAAGTGCTGCTGACCACCTTCACGGCGATCCGAATCAAGGAGCGACCTGCTTGGATCCACTGCTCCCGAGTCAAGAAGGCTCCAGAGAATAGCAATCTTGGTGCCGTGACTCGGATCCAGGTCTCTTTGGTGAGGGTCTCTGCAAGCAGGGAGGCGCCCTATCTTTGGATAGCCCAGTTTTGGAGGGTGCCACCACTAAACCCTGGATTCATGAACCATTCCAGATTACGATAAGTGAACAAAAGAACCTGAAGGACCCCTTAAATTTTGTGCACGAAGACCAAACGAAGACCCAGGAGCGGGTGAGTATAAAGGCGAGCCATTTGGTTGGGGTGAGGATCCCAGGGTGCAACTGTGTGAGGGGTCTTTTGGAGACCGAGTGAGTGCGGACCCTCTAGTAGTGCATTTCTCATAGCCCGCGAGGGAGCGAGTCACGACCAAGGGGAAGCGAGTGTGTGTGAGAGTCAAGGCACCTCGGAAGATGGGACAGAGGAAAAGCAAACCCTCTGGATCCATGGGGAAGGTGGAGGATAAGTTGTGAGAAAAATCAACCTGGAGTGGGGGAGGCAGACTAGATAAGTTACCAGATATACCACCTGTAAGTCCACTAGGGTTGATGATAAAACACTGGGACAGTTCACCCAGAAGGAAGGGTAAAGTCAAAGAGAAAATGATTAATTATTGTATTGAAATTGTCTAAGGACTGGGTGTGTCAACAATTGAATATATGGGTAAACAATAAAGAACCCCCAATCAGTCCTGAAGAAAGTGAATATGATGCATTATGGATTCCTCAACCCAGGGAACAGGCATTCTTGTTCGCTCTAAAGGAGAAGAGGTCAGATAAATCCCCGTCAGAAAATGAAGACCCCCTTTGACCCCCCCCCCTTACTCCCCTCAGGCTTTCCCCCCACAGAATCCACTGCAGGACCCGGGAGCACTCCAAGCCCAGGGAAATTTGGATTCAGAGTCTGATCTCCCGATCCCAGCACCCCCTCCAAGGAGGTCCACGTGAAACAAGGCAAGGGAGGGGGAGGGAAAACTTTTTCCTCTTTGGGAGATATTGGTTCCCAGGGGGAGATGGGCAGGGAGGACTAGGAACAGGATATGTGGCGATTCCCCTGAATACGGGAGATGTGAGAGAATTTAAGAAGGAAATGGGGAATTTACTGGATGACCCCATAGGGGTAGGGGAAAGATTAGATCAATTCTTGGGACCAAACCTGTATATGTGGGATGAAATCCAAGCTATACTGAGCATCCTGTTCACTGTGGAAGAGAGGGATATGATCAGGTTGGCTGGAATGAGACTGTGGGACCGGTAGCATCAGGTTGGTCCAGAGGCAGATCAAAAATGGCCTTTAAACAGGCCAAACTGGAATAACCAGCATCCCACTCATAGAAATAATATGGCAGATTTAAGAACCATTATAATTCAGGGGATATGGGAATCTGTTCCTCGAGGCCAAAACATTAATAAGGTTTTTAGTGAACAACAAAAGAAGGACGAGACACCTACAGAGTGACTTGAAAGGCTGAGAAAGAGCTTCCAACTATATTCGGGGGTGGACCTGGTCACCCCCGCAGGGCAGGCATTGCTCAGAACTCAATTTGTAGCAAAGTCCTGGGTAGATATCAGAAAGAAATTGGAGAACATTGAGAATTGGCAGGATTGTGGGATGGATGAATTGCTGAGGGAGGCACAGAAGGTGTCTGTGAGATAGGAAGAAGAAAATAAATGGCAGACTAGATTACTGGTTGCTACAGTTTGGGAAGAGCAGAAGGGGGCAGTAAGGAAACATGACAGACCCAGTAAACTGGATAATGAGAAAGTCAAGAGAAAAGTGGTGGAATGTTTTTATTGCGGGAAGAAAGGACACATGAAGAAAGAATGTAGAAAAAGAATCCAGGATGAGAAAGCATTCCTAGAAGATTAGCGAGATCAGGGGCTCTATGTGCTGAGGACCCCAGGAAAGAAAGAGCCCTTGATAACTCTAAAAGTGGTTCCTCAGCACCAAAAGTTAACCTTTCTCGTAGACACGGGGGTTGAAAGGTCTACTGTACAGTCTTTGCCCCCAGGGAGTGAAATATCCAAAGAGAAAGTTAATGTAGTCGGAGCTAAGGGAGAACCCTTCAAAGTCCCTGTAATAAAGAATGCACCCATAGAATCAAACTGTAAGTATGGGATTGGGACCCTGTTGCTGGTGCCTGAAGCGGAATATAATTTATTGGGAAGAGATTTGATTATAGAATTAGAAATTAAGATAGAGGTAGAGGAGCGGGAACTGAAAGTCAAGTTGCGTCTTCTCACAGAGATGGATGAAAACCAAATTAATCTGGAAGTATGGTATACCCCTGAAACTGTTGGCAGACTGGATATTGAGCCATTTGAAGTAGTTATTAAGAACCCTGAAGTCCCAGTAAGGGTTAAACAATATCCTCTGTCTAGTGAAGGGAGGAAGGGGTTAAAACCTGAGATTGAGTGGCTATTAAAGAAAGGGTTGCTAGAACCCTGCATATCCCCCTTCAACACTCCCATTCTACCTGTGAAGAAGGTGGATGGGAGCTATAGACTAGTACATGATTTGAGATAAATTAATAAACAGACTGTAAGGCACTTCCCAGTAGTCGCAAATCCACACGCCCTGCTAAGCCAACTCGGTCCAGAGAATCAATGGTATAGTGTAATAGATTTTAAGGATGCATTTTGGACATGCCCCCTTAAAGAAGAGTGTAGAGATTATTTTGCGTTTGAATGGGAGGACCCAGATATGTTTAGGAAGCAGTAGTTGAGGTGGACTGTGTTACCCCAGGGGTTCACGGAGTCTCTGAACTTATTTGGACAGGCTCTGGAACGAATCCTGCGAGAATATCACTTGCAGGATGGAGTAGTGTTGGTGCAGTATGTGGATGATTTGTTGTTAGCAGGGGAAAGTCAAGAAGCAGTAAGAAAAGAAAACATAAAGTTACTAAACTTTCTGAGTCTCCAAGGTCTCAAAGTATCCAGATCAAAATTACAGTTTGTAGAAGAAGTGAAATATCTAGGACATTGGATAAGTAAAGGGACTAAAAAGTTAGATCTCGAAAGAGTGAATGGGATTTTATCACTAAGGGCCCCAAAAAGCAAACGGCAGGTCAGACAACTACTGGGGTTATTTGGATATTGTAGACAATGGATAGAAAATTTTAGTGCAAAGGTGCTATTTCTGTACCAGAAATTAACTATGGATGGGTTGCTTAAATGGACCCAGGAGGATGAAGAAAAGTTAGATGGTCTTAAGACTGATCTAGTTAATGCCCCTGTTCTAAGTTTGCCGGACATAAAGAGACCTTTTTATCTGTTTATGGCAACTGAAAAAGGAACAGCATATGGAGTCCTGACCCAGGAGTGGGCAGGAAAAAAGAAGTCTGTGGGGTATATCTCTAAGTTATTGGACCCAGTTAGCAGGGGATGACCTACCTGCTTACAAGCAGTCATGGTTGTGGCCTTGGTGGTAGAAGAAGCAAATAAGATAACATTTGGGGGTAAATTAAAGGTATTTTTCCCCCACAATATTCGAGGAGTTCTTCAGCAGAAGGCCAAGAAATGGATCACTGATGCTAGGTTCCAAAAGTATGAAGGAATATTAGTGCACTCTCCTAAATTAGAAATTGAAACAACTGGGTTGCAAAATCCAGCATAATTTTTATATGGGAGTCCAGAGGAGGAATTAACCCATGACTGCCTCCAGGCAATTGAGATTCAGACAAAAATAAGAGGAAGTAGAGCTGGGGGAGGGAGAAAAACTGTTTTCTGATGGGAATGGTAGAAGGAAAAAGGAAATCAGGATATGCAATAGTAGATGGAAGTAGTCTTAAAGTAAAGGAATCGGGACCACTTAACCCCAGCTGGTCGACGCAAGCTTGTGAGTTATATGCAGTACTCAGGGCATTAGAACTCTTAAAAGATAAAAAGGGTACAGTGTATACAGACTCGAAGTATGCATATGGGGTGGTTCATACTTTCGGGAAAATTTGGGAGGAAAGAGGATTAATTAATTCCCAAGGAAAAGGTCTAATTCACGAAGAACTCATTGTAAGAACCTTACAAACATTAAGGGGGCCTGACCGGATAGCAGTGGTACACGTCCAAGGTCATCAATGGGGAATAACGCCCGAAATTCGAGGAAACAACTTGACAGATCAGGAAGCTAAGGCAGCAACCTTGCTACCCATGACTGTTGTTCCAACAACAACTGAAGGGACAATGAAATATTTATGTCCACAATTTAAAAAACGAGAGATGGAGAAATTAAGAGAGATGGGAGTTGTGGAGAAACAAAATAAGTGGGCATTGCCCGATGGGAGACAGGTACTACCAAAAGCCCTCGCATGGAGAATAATGAAAAGTATACATTCAAAAACGCATTGGGGTGTCCAGGCGTTAGTTGACCAGTTTGCAACCAAATATATGTGTATTGGAATTTATAATGTAGCCAAAGGGATTGTAAAAGGGTGTCCAACGTGTCAGAAGATTAACGACACCTTAAGGAACGAGTACGGGGGGACGAGAACTGATGCATAGACCTTTTGCCAAGATACAAATAGACTTTACTGACCTTTCCAAGGTCGGACGATATAAGCACCTCCTTGTATTAGTTGATCATCTCACCCATTACGTGGAGGCCTTCCCCACTGCCCGGGTGACGGCCAACATGGTGGTGAAGGTACTCCTGGAACATATCATTCCCCGGTATGGTAATGTAGAAACTATTGATTCAGATGGAGGTCCCCACTTTATATCCAAAATAGTGAAAGAGGTCTTGGCCCCTTTTGGAACAAAGTGGGAATATCACACCCCTTGGCATTCCCAGAGTTCTGAGAAAGTAGAACGAATGAATGGAGAAATAAAAAAAACAGTTAACTAAACTAATAATTGAAAAGAAAATGTCTTGGGTAAAATGCTTACCCATTGCCCTATTGAATATCTGGACTCAGTCTTGAACTGACACAGGAATCTCCCCCTTTGAAATGTTGTATGGTATGCCCTATGATATGGAATGTCTGGTAGACTATCCTACTTTAGACAAAGATAACATTAACCCGTACATAGTTCAGCTAATGAGAAGAAGAGAGTAGTTGAGAAAGAAAGGAATGGTGGTGCAGAGACACCCCCCCCCGGACATATCTATACATTCTGTGAAGCCAGGGGACATGGTATTAATTAAAGCCTGGAAAGAATCTTCTCTTCCCCCCAGGTGGAAAGGGCCTTTTCTTGTTTTACTTACTACGGAAACTGCTGGTTGAACTGCTGAACGAGGATGGACACATGCCTCCTGAATCAAAGGACCTCTCCCAAGTTACCATTGGACAGCAAAGAGGACTACAGATGATTTAAAATTGATCTTGAAAAGGAAAAAGACTGGTGAATGAATAACGATTTGTTCCAAATTTCTAGGGAAACATCCCCCTGGCTGTACAAGTGGTTCCAAATACCTCCTTGATATACTTTACAAATAACCCATTATATACCGTGGCATCCAAACAGAATTCCTCTCAAGTCAGGGGCAATCTTTAAAATAATAGGAACCCGTATTTATCTGCCCCACTGTTGTGAAATAGAAACCAATATTCGTGTACCTCATAGAATACCTGGAGGCATACACTGTTTAAAACATCCCCATTTGGATCATGAGGGATGGGTAGTTTGTCAATGTACTAAATGTAATGAAAAGTGGTATTGCTCGTCTTACTACATACACCCCCATTGCCCAAGTTGTAGAAGAAAAATACAATACCCCCAAGGATTTGTACCTGAGCCAGAGGATATTGAAGAGCAACCGAACATTTGCACAACACTTTGTGGGTGGGAACTGTTAGTCCCAAGGACATGAGAAGTGTCTGAAAAGAACTGGAAAGAAACAATAAGACACTGTGCTGTAAGGTTTGCATGGAAAAAGGCAAAACGAGCCCTTAAATCAATACACCTGTAAGATTACTGGTGGAAGCGCTTTATAAGGTGCCACCTAAAGGAAAAAAAAAAAGTTTTTATTCTACCCTTTAAGGTAGAGAGGAATAAATAATGATTGAAGTACTTTGTCTATAATACTTTGGGAGTGTATTCTTCTCATTCAGAATATCTTAACCTTGTGTGATGGTTTGGACTTGGTTCCCTGCCAAGTACTCAAAGCCCAGTAGCAGCCTCTCCCTCCCTTCCCCCTTCCTTCTTCCCCCAGGGCAAAGGAAAAAAAAAAACTATGCAAATTGAAGAACCCAAAAAAATTAAGTTAGTTATATAAAAAATATATTTTTTTGTATATTACAGTTAAGATGCTATGTATACAGCAAAAGGAAATCCAAACACACCCGGAAGGGATAGGGAAAGGGGAAAAGGAATAAAAGGGAACAAAAAAAGGACACCGAGCAGATATGTGCAATCAAACCCGAGAATTAGTAAAATAACTAGTAAAACAAATCTCACCACGTCCCTTAGAAAGCAGGATTGGCAGACATGGCCAGCACTCTCCAAGTCTCCACGTGACAGGTCAGTGGATGTTGCAGGTCTCAACCTTAGATAAGCGAGACCAACGCAAGGACCCACTGTTCCTGAACCTCGCCAGAAGAGGAGTGAAGGCCTCTCCTCCCTTCTTATTTATACCACGATTTATGTAACAATTGTATGGAATACTGGGAACACTGCCCCTTCCTTGGTTACAAACTGATGCTGCAGGCATTAAAGCGAGTGGGAAAGAACGACACATCTATAAGATGCAAATTCAAATCTACTTTATTATCAGAAGGCTACACAATATATAATCTTTTGAGTCCTGGACATGAGATCACGAGCACAGCATGCCATTATGATTGGTCAGCATACATTGTTCACATGCCTCAGGCAGTCCATCGATTGGTGGTCTTAAAGCCCACATTCCTGGATAAAGTTTCTGTTATCGCTGTTTTTCTCATATTGCTTTCTGCTGACCTCTGCATTCTTGTAACCGTAAACTTGTTCTTGTTTGTCTAACTGTCAACTCCTGACCTTTTCAGAACTCAGCATATTCGTGTAAAACTGCTAAGGCCCCAACAAACTGGTAACCAGGGAAGGCCTGGATTAAAACCACCACACCTTGGAGACCATATAAACCCCTGAAGAATACGACTGCTGTCGAGAAGATGGCAAAGTATCTCGCTGCTCCATGCAACGGAGTAGGCAAGGGAGGCAGAGGCGTACTAAAGTGGGTGCATGAGTATATGGTAGGCCTCTCAGTAGGCCTAAGCTGGAAGCTTACACTTCATAAAAAAGGACAAAGCCAAACCAGAAAATTGGGCTTTGGTTATGTTTCCTCAAGATCTCCACCAATAATCTGGAAGTGGGCATTTCTGTATTGTTGTGTGCTCAGTATGCCAATAGCAGAAACAAACACAGGAATAGCTAATAACCATCAGCCCTTTAAATGGTCACTAATACAGTTCCAGTACTCGACCACGATACAAACTGTTGTTACTCCTGGAGCCCTCTCTTTTACTGCCCACTTAAGTTCCCTAGTTGACGGTTGGGTCCCCATTATTGAAGAAGTATGGAAGAGAGGAGCTCAATATAAAGTCTTTTATATGTGCCCAGCTTCCAACCCAGGTAAGGGATACTGCAATTCCCCGAATGAATATTATTGTGCATATTGGGGCTGTGAAACTATAACATCAGCCTGGGTCCCAGGGAGGAGGAGTAGATAAATTCCTAACTGTAGGATGGGGACCACGGGGATGTCAGAAGCCTTCCTATGACTATGATGGTGTCATTCAAGGAGGTCATAGACACTGGTGTTGGTATGTCTATCTTAATATCTAGAGACCTGAGGATACAGGATGGATTTTAGGAAGGACCTGGGGAATTAGGTTCTGGGAGCCAGGAAGAGATAGAGGAGGACTTATTTTAATTAAAAAAGAGATAATACCTAATGAACCATTAGCCATTGGACTGAACTCGGTCATAGCTGAGGAAACCGAAGATGATGAGCATCACCTATCTGTTTCCACACTGAGCCCAAATAATATCGAAAATTACACCCAAGAGAGTCAGATAAAGATAACAACCCCAACCCCTGCACCAAAAGTAAGCCCTCTGTGGAACATACTCCAAGCTAGTTACCAAGTATTATATACCACCAACCCTAATGTAACTGAACATTGTCGGTTATGCTATGACATCTGGTCACCTTTTTATGAAACCATTGGAGTAGACTCAGAAAAGCTAATGGGACACATCCAACTCAATGTTTATGGAGTGAAGAATCTGGACGTAAACAAGGAATGACAATGTCTCAAGTTTCAGGAAAAGGAAAATGTATAGATAAGGTTCCTAAGGAGAAACAGCACCTGTGTAATACAACTACCGCACGGTTAAAGGGGAAGACAGCCGATTGGTAATTCCCATGACAAATACTAAATGGATTTGTTCCCAAACCAGAGTTACACCTTGCATATCTCTGAAAATCTGTGATTGGACATCCGAATATTGCATACAAGTAACTGTGATTCCGAGACTTTTTTACCACCCTGAAAATTTTGTGTATGATTATCACACAACTCAAACCCACCATTTACAGAAACGAGAGCCCTTCACAACCTTTACTGTAACGACCCTCATGGCAATTGAGGCTGCTGGAGCTGGTACTGGAATAACTTCTCTGGTACACAAAACCAACAATTCCAATCTTTGAGAATGACCGTAGATGAAGATTTAACTTGGATAGAAAAAGCCATGACAGCCCTAGAGCAGTCAGTCAGATCTTTATCGGAAGTGGTGCTACAAAACAGGAGAGGACTTGATGTAATGCTCTTACAGCAACTTTACGGGAAGAGTGTTGTGTATATGTGGATCATACGGTAGTAGTGAGAGACACAATGTCTAAACTATGAGAAGGACTGGAAAAACGACAAAAGGAACATGAAATGCAACAAAGGTGGTATGAGTCTATGTTCAATTACTCATCATGGCTAACTACTCTATTATCAACAATTGCAGGACCACTCATTTTATTAGTCTTAGGTTTAACCTTTGGTCCCTGTATTTTTAATAAGCTAATCACCATTGTCAAGAGGCGATTAGAAGCTGCACACTTAATGCTACTCCGAAAACAATATGAACAAATTGAAGATGAAGAGACTGTCCTTGTTCTCCAGCGAGCAAGGGAAGTATTAAATTGATTTAAGGAACAAAATCAGGATAAAATAGAGAAGGGAGGATTGTAATGAAAGGGTTAACTTTGTTCATGAAATCGCATGTGGGAGTGGGGGGGGGTTAACTGTTATCTAGGAGAAACAAGGAGTGGGTGCTTAGCTGTTATCTTGCTAAAACAACAAAGTAAATAACTGCTTGCTGATAATCAACATATGTACTGAGATGCTTTGACAACCCATGAAGAAACGATAGGTCACAGAAGGGACACCTGAGGAAGACTCCAGTCTTCATCCCAACAACCACCAGAAGGCAGATTATGACCACCTAACAACCGATAACCATACGCAGACACAACGCAGAAGATAATGAAAAGTCACGTATCAGAACTAGAGACTGTATAAATGAAGGAATGATTCCTCTGTTCGGGGCGAGTCGTTGACAGAGCACTCGCTCCCCGACCGCCCAGTGCTGCTTTGTTCACTTATTGCTTGCTAATAAATTTACTTATAATTAATATAAATTGGCTCTTCCGAATTATTGTCACGAGCATTTATAACAATTCTACATGGATGGGGTCAGTCAGGTGTATAGGAACAAGCTGCTGGAATAGTCTCCATTCCTTTATTAATAACTCCAGTGCATTTTCATGTTGTTCAGTCCATTCCCATGATTTTCCCTTTCTGAGCAAATTGTGTAAGGTTGACAATAATAGAAAAGCCAGGAATATGTTTACACCAATGGCCTAAAGTCCCCAGGATTTCCTGTAGCTCCTTTACATTAGATGGATTCTGTCCACATTCTATTTTTTCCAGAGTATCTGTGGGAATAGAAGTAGTTCCTTTAATCCACTAGACTCCTAGGAATCTAACTTCCTGAGCCGGTCCTTGGCGTTTTGCCTCTGGAACTTCCAATCCCAGTTCAGTTAATGCCTCTTGAATAGTTTTCATTGTGCTTTTTTCCACTTTATTGATCATTTCCTCCTATCAGGATATCATCAATGTATCAAAATTCGGTAACATCAGGTGGAATAAGAATTTCTGCTAAAACTTTACCCAGGACATTATGAGCAATGGTTGGAGAGTGCCTATATCCCTGCATAAGCCTGTTAAAATTGTACTGAGTGCCTCTCCACGTAAAAGCACACTGCGCCTTATCCTGCTCACAGAGAGGAATCATGAAAAGCATATCCTTGACATCTAGAGTAACCATCTAAGTGTGAACAGTTCCCTCTATTAGTGTTACAATCTAAGCAATACTTGGGACTGCAGCAGTAAAAGGAGCAGTGTTAGTATTTAATTGCCAAAAATCCACAGTAAAATGCCATTTTCCAGTAGGTTTCTTTACCGACCACACTGGTGAGTTATAAGGCGAGTGAATCCTTTTAATGATGCCTCTTTTTTCCAGGTCTGTAACCACTCCGTCAGTACTGGTAAGTGCTGATGTAGGCAGGGGGCATTGTTTTATGTTAGCAACCTTAGAAGGAGGTAATGGTATTGATGTTTCTAATAGATTGATAGATTTTTTAGAGTCTTATTTGCCCCACATTATTTCAAATTCTGTTTGTATCCCAGGCATTACAGTGTGTTTTACTGCAAAACTCCATAAAGCTCCATCTGGGAGCTTCCAGGTTCACTCACACAATAAATCAAATCCTAGAAGGTTTGTTTGGGCAGCTCCTACAAGTACTTCAGCTTTAATTAGCTGTTTTTCTCCTGGGAGTCAGATGGAAATTTTTGCTGTGGAACATTTTCTTATTATACTGTCAATCCCTGTGGATGCAACTTTGAGACGACTAGGTACAATTCCTAAGATGTTTACTGTATCTTTTGTGATTGCTGTCACTTGAGCCCCTGTATCAATTAAAAATTCAACCATAATTTTTTGAGGACCAACCATAATATTAACTGAAGGTTTGGGGTGTTTGTTTGGTAGCCATTGTACTGTTGCTACCCTCTGGGTAGGATGGTTGTAGTGGTTTTGAGTCTAGACCTTCCTTGGTGACCAGGTTGTAACCAAGGAACCAAGACCATGTTCCCAGTATTCCATATGATTTTTACGTAAGTAAGAGTATAAATAAGGAGAGGAAACTCTTGCTCTCTTTCTTCCGGCGGACCGAAGGCGAAGGTAGCTTTGCTGTCACTCTGTCCAGGCGAAGGAGTGAGGCCTAGTGCGTCTACTTGGCCTTGAGAGGTAGATAGTGTTGGCGGTTGTTTGGTGTGGTTCGTTGCTCTCTTGAGGGAAGTACTTGCTTTTTATCCCTTTTCCCCTTTTTTCTTTTTCCCTTTCCCTTCATTTTCCCTTTTGGGGGGTTCCCTGTGGGTGTTGTATATAATTCTATTTATATATATAAATGTGTTTCACTTGAAATTCAGTTCAGTTTGGGTTCTTTTGATTTTTTCATGATCTTTTCAGTCAACTGGGAGAGAGGGAGAGGGAGGGGGAAGGGTTTGTCCCTGGGGTTCAGGCACTTGGCTGGGAGCCAAGTCCAACCTGAGACATTTTTTGGAGGTCCCACGGAGATTACCAGTGGGTTGTTTTGGTAACAATTCCTGGGCAGGTGGTCAAACTCTGCCAAACATCGACTTTGTTTGGGGACAGTGTAGGGATTGCAGCCAAGAGGGATTTGTTTATAAAAATATACCTCTTGTTTAAGAACAGTGAAGACAACTATAAAAATAATGGCCACTTTCTTAATTTTTAATGTACTTTTAGCAGCCTTTGCACCTGTTCTGGGCTACTACATGTGCGGAAGTCCAAATACAACAGTGTTCAATTGGCGAGACATTTGGGAAAGGTATTCCTCCTTCCTTGACATTAAACGCTGGATGATAGAGATTCCCAAACTGACTGTTGCCTCCAATTATTATCTAAATTGTGTGGCAACAATTTTGTTAATGATGAAGGTGATGGACATATTATTTAAAATTGGAAGGATTGTGTTATGCTGGTTTCCTTGTTATAGGAAAGGTTGAACCTTGAAGGGATTAGTTGGAGCTTTGGAAAGGGGCTTGAAAAGGGCAGTTCCTGGTTGGCAAGGAGCATGGGAAGATTTTGGTAAATGGATAGGGCATGTGACACCTCCCATTACTTGGGACTTCACTCCAGAACAGGTTTTTGATCCTATTGAGATAACCCGCCATTTAATGGAGGGTTGTCTTACATACAAGGATCCAAATACACAAATCTCTGCTCTGTGCTGGGGCCTGGCTAGTGCTTATCGAACCGCTGTAGACCATGCTCAGAAGGCTAAGGCTGAGACGGGGACGCAAACTATGCCACTCGGAATCAGTGGTGTTCCTATGGAGTCCACCAATATCAGAGTCCAGATGCCACTTGAAGCCAGCACAGCTTCAACCAAACCTGCTGACAGTGGAGTTCCAATTATGGACTTTATGAACATGGGAACTCACATGACAACACCTACAACCAACTCTATGACCGAGACTGGGGCCCATACCACAAATTCTGAAATCACTGTTGCCCCTATAATAAAAAAGAAGATGTAGATAAGGGACGATGCAGGGTCAACAAACCTAACTCCACAATTGAGGCGTGTAACTGAAGAAGAAGAAGAAGAAGTAGCCGTGAGAGAAGGAACACGTCTCAAAGAATTAGGGGCGTGTCCAAAAGAGAAGGAGATGCGTCCAAAGGAAGAAGGGGAAGCAGCTCAGATGCCTGATGGAACACAAAAAACACCAAAGAGAATGTTGACACCTCACTACACTCTTCTTGACTGTTCAACAGAAGAGATGGAAGACTATCTGAGATCCTTATCCCGGGGTCCAGAGGACTATTCGTTACCTCCACCCTCAAGAAACCCATCCAGGCGCTGTGCTCGGTCTCCATCTCCACAAACCAGAAAACCATCCCCAAGGCATACCCAACCCCTGCCTCTACCTCCACAACACAGAAGTCCATCCCCGAGGCATGTTCCGTCTCCACCTCCATGGGAGAGAGGCAGAGTGGAAACAGTTCTGCATAAATATGTCAAAAGAGAAGTGGAAATGGATAGGAGGGACATCCATCCTGAAGCGGGAGTCGTGCAAACATCTGAAGTATTATGATCATTGACCCCAGCAGAGCTCTGGGATTTAAGAAAAGTTTACAGTTGCCAACCTGGTGAATGGATTATAACCTTGCTGGTAAGATGCTGGGATAATGGAGCTAGAAGCCACATGCTGGAAGGTCATGAAGCACAGCAGTTGGGATGTCTGGGTCAAGACCATGAGATCAAACAAGGAATTGCACGAGAGCCATATCATAGTCTCTGGCTCCGGATTCTTAATGCTGTGAGAGAGATATCTGTTTAAAGAATATTTAATGAGTTCTCCAGGAAAGTGGACAACTGCAGAAGAAGATATTCAATATCTATGGGAATTGACTGTGCTTGAACTCATCTATAGTAATCCGGACTATTATGATATCTTAGACCCCGTGAATCTCCCATGTACCAATCCAATGTGGAGAAAAGTGATTAAAGGTGCCCCTGCACCATACATCAACTGTTTAATCTCAGTATTCCATCCAAAGGTGGATGAACCGGATGTAGAAACCATGTGTCAATGGATACAGAACATAGCGGAGAATTTGGAAGATCTTTCCAATATCTGACATCAACCCACCCTCTCTAAGGAAAGAGTGGAGACAGATTATGGATATTCCAGTTATGAGGATGATTACGAAGACAGAGATGACAGAGATTCCTGAGACTACAGAGACAGACCAGTAAAGCGGTCTAGACCACGAACTTGACCTCAACCTCGATCTTGGTCCAGATCTCAGTCAACAACTCCTCCCCTTAGGGAAGGGCCCTAAACATAAATCACGTAATCAACTGTGGTCCTACCTACGCAAACAGGGGGAGAACATGAAAAAATGGGATGGGCAACCCACTTCCAAACTGCAGGTCAGAGTGAAAGAGTTGAAGTAGAAGGAAACCAATAAGAAATTTGTCTTTGTAGTTGATGTGGATTTCTTGGAAAAGCAATTGCGATCTGCACAACATAAGAAGGCTGAAGTTCACTTCCGTGACAACAAGAAGGCCTCTGGTGGACCAAAGAGAACATCCGACAGTAAATGCTCTGACAAGGACCAATAGAGGGGCCCTGCCTTCTGCTAGGAGAAGGACCAGGAAGACAATCGGGTTTATTGGGTTGTGTGGGTTCGATGGCCTTGCACATCGGATCCACAGAGATACCGAGCTTTGATAGACACCAGTGCTCAGTGTACATTGATGCCATCTGAACACAAGACTACAGAGACTGTTTCTTTTTCTGGAGTGACAGGAGGGTCGCTAGAGTTGTCAGTGGTAGATGCCAAAGTAAGCTTGACTGTAGACCAATGGGAAAAGTAGCCCATTGTGACAGGACCAGAAGCTCCTTGTATCCTTGGTATTTATTACCTCAGAAGAGGATATTTCATGTAGTATTATTAATATAATAAATAAATAAGTCCCATAGGGACCATGGTGAACACCAACGTGGTGGGGTAACGAATCTCTCTTTATTCAAATAGTCACAGTTTTAAATAGTAGTTTCAAATAATCCCACGTCACACAGGTAACTTCTAAGCCAATCCCATACAAGCATTCAAGTGAGCATGTGCAACAGAGTCTTAGAACTACAATTCCCAGAATGCCCTGCGGCACCTGGTATAACCACACTCCATAACTTCAAGGACCCGAAGGGGTACCGATGGGTTTTCGGTGTAGCCACGGTGACTGAGAAATCCAAGCAATTTTCTGCCCTGTCTGGTCTCTCAGAAGATCCTTCTGTTGTAGGATTCTTGCTAGTCGATGATCAACAAGTGCCAATAGCCACTTCAACAGTGCATAGACGACAATACCGGACCAATCGAGATGCTGTGATCCCTATTCACAAGATGATCCGGAAGTTGGAGAGTCAAGGGGTTGTCAGTAAGACTCACTCACCCTTCAACAACCCTATTTGGCTTGTACGCAAATCCGATGGCGAATGGAGATTGACAGGGGACTATCGTGGCTTGAATGAAGTCACCCCACCATTGAGTACCGCTGTACCAGACATGTTGGAGCTCCAGTACAAGCTGGAGTCCAAGACAGTGAAGTGGTATGCCACCATTGACATTGCAAATGCATTTTTCTCCATTCCCTTGGTTGAAGAGTGCAGGTCGCAGTTTGCTTTCACATGGAGGGGCGTGCAATACACCTGGAATCGATTGCCCCAGGGGTGGAAACACAGTCCCACCATCTGTCATGGGTTGATTCAGGTTGTACTGGAGAAGGATGAGGCCCAAGAACACATACAATACATTGATGACATCATTGTATGGGGGGACATAGCAAAGGAAGTTTTCGAGAAAGGGGAGAAGATCATCCAGGTTCTCCTCAAAACCGGTTTTGCCATCAAAAAGAGCAAAGTCAAAGGACCTGCCAGAGGGATCCAATTCCTAGGGATGAAATTGCAAGATGGAAGGCCCCAGATTCCAACCGATGTCATCAATAAAATCCTAGCCACCGACAAACAAGAAAGAGACCCAAGCTTTTCTGGGAACCATAGGCTTCTGGAGAATGCACATTCCCTAGTACAGCCAAATTGTGAGCACTCTTTATTTTGTGACCCCTAAAAAGAATGATTTCCAATGGGGTACTGAGCAACAGCAGGCTTTCAGGCAGATCAAGCAAGAAATTGCACATGCTCTTGGACCAGATGTAAAGAATGTACTTTACACTGCATCTGGAGATAACGGTCCCTCCTGGAACCTCTGGCAAAAGGTGCCTGGAGAAACCCAAAGGTGACAACTTGACTTTTGGAGCCGAAGCTACAGAGGATCTGAAGTGAACTACACCCCTATGGAGAAGGAAATACTGGCGGCATATGAAGTCATACAAGCAGCTTCAGAAGTGATTGCCACTGAAGAGCAGTTCTTCCTAGCACCCCGACTACCGATGATGAGTTGGATGTTCAAAGGGAAAGTGCCTCCTACGCATCATGCTACCCATGCTACGTGGAACAAGTGGATTGCTTTAATTACGCAATGTGTCCGAATTGGAAACTCGAATCATCCTGGAATTCTGGAAATCATAACTAATTGACCCGAAGGTGGGAACTTCAGTCTGGCAGATGAAGAGGAAGAAGAACCAGTGAGTTGAGTTGAAGAAACTCTGCCATGCCAGATGAAGAGACACGTTATGTTCTTTTCACTGATGGTTCTTGCCGTATTATAGGAGGGAACCGGAAGTGGAAAGTAGCCGTTTGGAGTCCCACCCGACAAGTCGAGGAGGTCACTGAAGGTAAAGGCGAATCGAGTCAGTTTGCGGAACTCAAAACCCTCCAATTGGCCCTAGACATCTCAGAAAGAGAAGGATGGTCAAGGCTCTACCTCTACACCGACTCATGGATGATAGTCAATGCCCTATGGGGATGGCTAGAGTGATGGAAAAACATGAGTTGGAAGAGTAGGGTTAACCCATCTGGGCTGCTGATTTGTGGCAGGACATCACTTCTAGAGTAAAGAAACTAGATGTGAGAGTTCGCCATGTGGATGCCCATATACCCAAAAGTCGAACCAACAAAGAACATCATAACAACAAACAAGCAGATAGAGCTGTGCAAATTATCACAAATAGACCTGGACTGGCAACACAAGGGAGAGTTGTTCCTAGTCCAATGGGCCCATGATGCCTCAGACCATCAGGGCAGAGATGCCACCTATAGATGGGCACGAGATCGAGGGATGGATTTAACCATGGACTCTATTTCCCAGGTTATCCACGATTGTGAAACCTGTGCTGCTATCAAGTAAGCAAGAAGACTGAAACCCCTATGGTATGGTGGATGCTGGGACAAGTATAGATACGGAGAAGCATGGCAGGTCGATTATATCACTTTGCCACAGACCCGCCAAGGTAAATGCTTTGTGCTTACCATGGTGGAAGCAACCACTGGATGGTTGGAGACATATTCAGTGCCCCATGCAATGACCCGGAATACCATTCTGGGTCTTGAAAAGCAGATCTTGTGGAGACATAGCACTCCAGAGTGAATTGAGTCTGACAATGGAACTCATTTCAAGAATAATTTAGTGACCATGTGGGCACGGGAGCATGGTATTGAATGGGTATATCACATTCCATATCATGCACCAGCTGCTGGGAAGATTGAGAGGTGTAATGGACTGTTAAAAACTACTTTGAAAGCTCTATGCAGGTGAAATTTTAAGAATTGGGATAAGCACTTAGCCAAGGCCACCTGGTTTGTAAATACTAGAGGCTCTGTCAACCAAGCTGACCCTGCCCAAGCAGAATCCCTCCACACTGTAGATGGAGACAAAGTTCCAGTGACTCACCTGAGAGGTATGTTGGGTAAAACTGTTTCAGTTACCCCTACCTCAGGTCAAGACAAACCCATTCGTGGAGTTGCATTCGCTCAAGGGCCAGGGTACACCTGGTGGGTGATGAGGAAGGATGGAAAGATACAGTGTGTGCCTCAAGGAAAGTTATCCTTGGGAAAAAACTAACTTTGTGCTTCAAGTTGTTATACAGGAGACCAGTTGCCAAATAAGAGAGACCTGACCAGAGTTGATACTGGTATCTGACGATAAGACAGTGAACCAGTCCTGAACCTCAACTGTGATTGTAACCAAAATGACAATGATCTGAATCAAGCTAATGTTGATGCTGAAGTCAATCTTCTACCACAAGACAACTACTCCAAAGGACTATATATATATGTGTGTATATATGCCATGTTCCCAGTATTCCATATGATTTTTACGTAAGCAAGAGTATAAATAAGAAGAGAGAGGAAGCTCTCGCTCTCTTTCTTCTGGAGGACGGAAGGCGAAGGTAGCTTTGCTGTCGCTCTGCCCGGTCGAGGGAGTGAGACCTAGTGCACCTACTTGACCTTGAGAGGGAGGTATTGTCGGTGGTTGTGTGGTGCCGTTCGCTGTTTCTCTCAAGGGAAGTATTTGCTTTGTATCCGTTTTTATCCCTTTTTCCCTTTTCCCTTTTGGGGGGTTCCCTGTGGGTGTAATAGTG
The DNA here is from genome assembly GCF_003031625.1 of Empidonax traillii. Lineage (NCBI taxonomy): Eukaryota > Metazoa > Chordata > Aves > Passeriformes > Tyrannidae > Empidonax > Empidonax traillii. The sequence goes on from NW_020955932.1 coordinate 601,510, forward strand.
TATATAATTCTCTCTCTATATATAAATGTTTCACTTGAACTCAGTTTGATTTGGGTTCTTTTGATTTCTTTTTCGTGATCTTTTCAGTCAGTTGTGAGAGAGAGAGAGAGAGAGGGAGGGGGAAGGGTTTGTCCCTGGGGTCCGGGCACTTGGCTGGGAACCAAGTCCAATCTGGGACAATGACTCACTGACCTCCCTGGGGATGCAAGGTTTTTGCCAGGACTTCTGCCAAGTCAATTAAGTCCTGTCCCGGTGCAGAAGGTATGCACTCTTCCAGAGGCAGAGGTTTCTCTGGAGACTGATAGAGGCTTTTATGTTTTGCCTCATCGCCATTATTTTTCCTAGTCCAGTACACAGCCTGTGCAGTTAAGGAGTAATTATGGTTAGAAACACCCCTGGGTCCCAATGGCTCCTTGCCTCCTCCTCATTCAGCAACACATGGTCTCCCCTGGTAAGGGAAACTCTCCACACATAATCTACCTTGGTTTCACCTGAGCACCTGGAAAACATTTTCTGTAATTTTTCCAACTCGCCTGGCATCCAAGGAATTGTCATAGTATGAGCTTCTTCATCACTGGTGAATGTTGTTTCTGTTTTAACTAATGGTCGCAAAGAAACTTTCCAAGAATTGGCAACCTCACACATTCATCATCCTCACTATCACTCCTAACATCTCCATGTCAAGTCTTCTATGTCAGGATAAGACATTGATTTACAAAGCTATCTGACTAAAGAGGGATTCCGGTTTTTTAGCACCCTCTGTTCATCCTTCCAAAATTGCTGAGCCCACTCCTTCCCTGCTTGGGAAGGGGCACAATTGTCTTTTTGCAGCAGATTATTATGGAAGGCTTAGACAAAGTTATTAAAGAAACCCAGCCATTGAGTCACAAGGTGCAGAAAGGACTCCCTTGCTTTCTAAACTCCTTCTCAGAGAGGAGTTGAGGTGTGGCTGAATCCTATCTTAGCCTCGGAATTATAGACGTGTAATTAAATCACTTTGTTCTGCAGGTTTTAATGATGGTAAATCTGATATATTTATATAAAATCAATTATTTTTTATGACAAATGAACAGACAAGTGATGGAAGATCTTAATCAGAACTATTTTCTACATAGTGTAAAAGCTAAAAATGTACTAATTGGGTATAATATAATATAAAGTAATATAGTGCACAGTATCAAAGCAATTATAATAAAGAAATTGTATCAAGGTTAGCAAAAAGAAACAATCATTAAGCAGAGTTTTTATAGTTATAAAGTGATGTGCTGGGGTCTTGGCAGTTTTAAAGGATTGTGCTGGGTTCTGAGAAGGCCAGGAGCTGACCGTTAGTCAAACAAGAACAAGTCTGCAGCTGCAGGAATGCAGAGGTCAGCAGAAAGCAATGTGTGAGAAACGGTGATAACAGAAACTTTTCCCAGGAATGTGTGCTTTAAGACTACCAATCGTTGGACTGTCTGAGGCGCATGGACAGTGTGTGCTGACCAATCATAATAGCATGCTGTGTTCCTGGTCGCATGTCCAGGACTCAAAAGAATATATATTGAGTAGCCTTCTGATAATAAAACGGATTTGAATCTGCATCTCATAGATGTGTCGTTCTTTCCCGCTTGCTTGAATGCCCACGGCAGTGATGGACTGGTAGTCAAAGATTTACAGACCAGTGACTATCTTATCTGTCAAATCCTGCTTCCAAAAACAGGATGTGTGTTTGAAGTTTGGTGAAAGAGGTTGGTTTTAGCATAATTCAACACCAAAACAGCACCCTGGCACCAGTAGCAGAACTTGCATGATAGCTTGCATTCTCTGATCAGATTCTAGGCCTTATCAGAGTAGGCCATTGTTGTGGGTTGACCCTGGCTGGACACCAAGTGCCCACCTATCTGCTTTATCACTCCTCTTCCTAGATGAAAAAGGGGAGAAAGAATAAGATGGAAAACAACTTGTGGGTTGGGATAAGGCATTTTACTAAGCAAAAACTTAAGCTTGTATGTGCAAAAGCAAAGCAGAAAACAACAAGGTTTATTCTCTGCTTCCCATCAGCAGCAATGGCAGCAATGGCCAGTCACTTTCAAGAAGCAGGGCTTCATCACGCATAATGGTTTTTTAGCAGCAAAGCATTGGAAACAGCAAATGCCCCCCTTCCTCCTCCTTTCCTTAGCTTTTATATCTGAGCTGATGTCACATGGTATGGAATATTCCTTTGGTTAGTTTGGGTCAGCTGGCCTACTTGTGTCTCCTCCCAGAATCTTACCCTCATTTGGGGAAGGAATGTTGGAATGTGTCTCAGTTTAAGGAGACAAAAGTGTTTGCTAAGGAGGGCAAGTTATGAGTAAGACCAAGCTCCTCCCTCTAAGCAATTGTAAATCCAAAATCAAGAGATTCCAGTCAAGGAAATGTGGAGAAAGAAAAAAATAACAGCCCTTTATTAAAGAATATATGTGTAAAGGTAACACAACAAAAGAACAAAAACCAAACAACAATCCTGCACCCAAATTCCCACCAAAACTAAAGTTCTTTTTGCCTTTCACCGCAATTCTAACCACGACAAGAAGGAGGTGCTGTTGGATCTCTGGTGGAGCAGAGGTTGAAGTTGTTCTCTAGTGGTCGGCAAGGGGTGCTGTTGGGATCTGGCAGACACCATGTGGGGCCCCAGTGTGTGGGAGGTAGCCAGAAGGGAACACCCCCCCCACTGAAGGGAAAAAGAGAAGGGGGAAGGTAATCTTCCTGTGGACTCATACTGTCACAGGCTGTGACTGGAAACTCCTCTTCCTTATCAATGGACACAAGTTTCCCCGCTGTTGAAGGTTGGCTCTGGCTGGGATCCCCTTTTCGTCAATGGGTGCAAGCTGCTGCTGACACGGGAAAGGAGGAGGGGAGGGGTGGCCTTTTCCCTCAAATGCTTTCCGATGGATCCTAGGCAAGTCCAGGCAGTGGGCAGAGCAGGATGTGAGGAATCAGAGGCAAATTGGGACCTCTCTCAGGGCCAGAAGAGGTCAGTGACCAGGCAGAAAAAAATGAACCCAGAGACCCCCCTCTTCACACCACGAGTTCTGCCCTGAAACCCAGTCCCTCCTGCCAAGGAAAAAAACCTCCAAACCTGAGTTCTCCCTACTCTCCACCCCTGACCTTGGGTAGAGGGAAACAAAAGAGTCCTGCTACTTGCTGAGAGGAGTCATTTAGCATATCAATAAGACAGTCATTAAGGTCTAAGCCAAGCAAACACCAAAACCTGAAAATCTTATCTCCACCCCAGCTAAGCAGTTGGTGTGAAAAAATTTACCAAACGGAAGAGAAAACTATAAAAGAATGTTACAATACTGATGCTGTGCTCTGCAGTAGCCAAAACACTGGTCCATTATCAACACCTTTCTAGCTACTGATATCTCAAAATTGGGAGAAAAAACCCACCAGGCAATATTAGTATAGATAAGATATAGAGCAGGTCTTTAATGAAGACCTTCTGGCGCAAGGAGGAAAAAGGCACGAGTCCCTGTCCAGGGTGAGAGAAATATGTCTAATTAAACTTTTGAAGACCTCTTTCACTGCCATACCAGGAGAGGACACAAGTCTCTGGACCTCTGAAATCAGGGGGGCGCACCTTCTAGGTTCACTGGTCCCTCAACTGGACTGGTGGACATTGAATCCCAGACGAGCCTCCAAATTGTGAGAAATATCTCTAATTAAAATTTCGAAGATGTTCAAATAAAGTGGTTGGAGTGAGTAATTTACCTACACAAAAGGACAAGCTGCCAGATTTTTTTCTTTTCTTTCCCTCTCCTGAGAAACAGGGGACACTTTTTTTCCTTTGACCTTTAGTAGCAAAACTGAATTTTTGGATAGGAGATTCTGATCTATTTTTATTTTTGGTCTGATGAAAAATATGGCAAATATTTATTTACTGTTTTATGCAGAAAGTTTTAATCCTCTTTAATAAACAAATTCAGTGTTGCTTATTTAAAGTTATGTTTCATTTAAGTGGTTTGTTTCTTGTGAATCTTCAGATTGGTGTTTAATCATTGTTTATTTCGGAGAGTTTGTGCAGGACAAATTTAGGTTTGGGGGGAAAACTGAACCTTTTAGGAACAAAATTAAGAGAGTTTGTGTGCATTTGCACTTGGAAACTTGGTGGTGGAACTTGTTCAGGTTCAGTGTGTTGCATGTAACACCTGTGGATGTTTGCTGGCCTCATGGGAGCAGTTTGCGAGCCGGTTGTTTCAGGCAAGATCCATTGGCCAAATTAGTGCGAACCCTAAAAATGCCCCATCACTCAAACCCAAATTCACTGTGTATCTCCTTCTGTGCTTTTAAGTCTCCCTGTATGAGAAGCATGTAAGTGAGGTGCCTATGCATCGCACTAGTCAGTGGAGTTTGTTTTTTTTCTTTCTTCCATTCTCAGTTTAATCTTAAATCACTTAATTTGCTTACACAGTCCTTGAAAAATCTTTGGGTTAGAAACTGCCATTTGAGATATGCTGTTTGGGTTTGTGTGGGAGATGGTGAGAGATGTGGAAAGAGAGCAAGAGTTGATTTGCTTGCAAGTTGCTTATTGGTGGCAGTTGAAATTTTAGGGAAAGGTTAGTTGCTAGTGTTGCCACATTGGCAGGGGAGAGTTATTGTGTGATTGATTGCTGCTTAGTTTTCTAAACTTCCTTATGCCTGCAAAGTTTGATTTAATGCAAAAACCTCTCTCGCTGTGTGCCTGGTACAGAGGGGAGTGGTGAAGAGAGGTTGCTCAGAACTAATCGAAGTAGCTCTGGGCTAATTTTACTTCTTGGGTTGTGTCCTTCCGTGTGTGGGGCAGGGAAAGTGGAGTTTTGGAAGAATTCTGAGTTTTGAACTTGGCAGAATGGTTTAGAATATGAGAATCCTTGGCCATGCATGGGAAATCGAGTCTTTTTGGTGTCATTCTAGTGGTGGTTTGGGATATTGAGTAGATCTGTATTAGGGAGCCCCTGGTGGTGAAGTGGTTAAAGCACAGCGCTGTGAACGCTGAGACCCGGGTTCGAGTCCTGGTCAGGGCCCCTCCCCGGGCAGATGGAGCTCGTTAGCCCTGTAAGGCAATCCATCTACGTCCTGAGGACCTCACTGCCACCGTCCAAGCATGCTTGGCCCCGGCAGATGAACCTCAGGATTAAAGGGTGGGCTCAGTTCCACGCACACTGTGTCTCACCTAAAAAATCCAATGCGCAGGCTGGAAGGCGGAAAGACCTTCCCCGGTTCTTCGTTCGCGAAGGGACTGGCCATACAGATCTGTATTAGCGGTGGTCGCAGTTTCCCCTGGCCAAGATCTGCTGTGGTTACGTGCGGTGGTGGGTCGTGATTGGGGGGTGGCTTCTGGTGTCGCAAGGGCTGCAGGAATTGCAGTATACCCATGAAAAAGAAAAACAGGACCGAAAAGGAGGCAGGGGCAGGAGTGCCAGGGAGAGTCGTTAAGTTAAAACAATGCCGATCTGGACAGTCCCTGCAACCGCTCAGATGGCAGGAAGACTCCAAACAAAACTTGGGGAAGAAACACCTTTTATTGTCCTGTATTTTGCAGACAAATCTTTAAAGATTGCTGGATGAGTTTTTGTATTGAACGTTTGACTGTTGCAACGAAAGAGTTTTGATGAAAGAAAAACTAACCACGGGCAAAGGAGAAAAGAAAAAGACTCTTTTGGGGCTAAAGTTCTACCTTTGTAGGGAGAGAGATGAAGTCTAAGAGGTAATACAAAAAGAGTCATCTGTTGCCTAGTAACCAGGTAGAGGCCTTAATCACTCCAACCAGAGAAATTTTCAAAGTTTAGACTGTTGCTTAGCAAATGGGTAGGGGAGACACCATTTGTCTTCTGTCCCTGTCCTACAGGGAGAGAAAGCAAAAACTTTTCTCCTACTTTACAAAATCTATAACCTTACAACTTTCTGGTTGGGTTTGTGAGAAACAGAGTCTCAAAATATTCCCCAATTTGTGAGAAACAGTCTTGAGATATAATTAATTTTCAAATTGGAATTTATTATATGGTAGAAGCAAACAGCGCTGGGTGTACAGACAGGAAATTCTCCTGAGTCTGCCACACCTGATACAGGGTACGAGTCCAGTTTTTATTTCAAACATACCATACATATTAATTATATCACATGCATATACATTTACATCGCTATTCTAGCTATTCATCCTTTTGTTTATTTTCACGGTTTAGACTAATTGGTTATAAATTCATATGTCCTTCGAAATAAGGCACCATCATGCTATTTGACCTGATCTGGTTAGGACATAATTCTTGGTAGGAGGACGGGGAAGATGATGGTCTGGTTTATGTCTTTATGGGGATGCAATTAAGTTTTACAATCCATTTGTTTTCCTTCTCTCCTGGGTTACATTCACCCATTTGACATGAATTATAACCTGTATTTATTACAGGTTTATGGGGAGGGATTGCTTAAATCAAAAAGACATTCAGTTGACTACTTTTGCACAATAAACCAGCCCATGGAATCAGGGGAGTGTTTTCCTTCACCAAATATATTACATCTTTAAAATTACTTTTTCACAATATCTCTCAATACCATAGGATGCACTGGGTGTAGCTTTAATGCAGAATCTTACAAGAAGTATTACCGAGCAATAAAGACACTTACAGGATATCTTGATTGCACCAGAATTGGAACAAGCAATAAACAAGCTGGGGGGAACAAAAAATATAACATCTTTAGGGCGGCTTGCCACTCAAGCAGAGGGTACTTCTTATTACACAGACTGCTTCAAACTAAAACTTAGTTATTAACCTGTTTGTTTTTGTTCCACCTTTAAACCCCACAGAACACATGCCCACTGATCATCATAAAAGGAAAACTTTTTAAAACAGTAACCACAATTGTAGAAATTATCTATTTACCTTTTAACTAACCAGTCTTTGTCTTTCAGAGAACCTTTACAGATTTCACAGGACAAATAAGTCACCTCCTGAGCCACAAAACATTGCAATTTTTACCAATCAACAAAAGACACTGGAGCAGATTGTAATAGTAACTTGTCTGTTTGTTTTCCCAAGTACGGACTACGGATATAGTGTCCTATTTTGCTGTTCACCATGGATGGGAGCAGTTGGAGTGATTGGGGGTAGTTTGGAGGCAAATTGTGGATGGAGAGTCCCCAAACTGGAAAGCAGCATTAGCGGTCACTGCTGACCTTCATGATTTGCTGCAGAGTTGTGATTAAATATAAGGTTGAAAAATCTTAAGGGAAGAGTGAAGGAAGTTCAGCTTTTAAGTGTTTTCATTCTTTTCCTAGCTAAATATCATAATGTCAAATCAAATAAGACGGAGTTGTCCTGCTAATTGATCTTTGCAAAATTACCCATTAACTTAAAATCTACTTAAAGTAGATCAGTTATTATCTTATTACTCTATTTCTTTCATGTTGACGTTTATAATGGAACCTGAGAAAATCTGTTTGAAAACTTTACTTCATTCTTTCTTGTACTGCACCTGTAACTTGGTCCTCTGAACAATACTAATAAGCAATATTGATTTTTTTAAAGAATTGCAAGTCTTAATGATATGAGAGACTAATATAAGCCAACAGGACTAGAAAAATATTCACAAGTTTATTCAAATTATTAGTGCAAAAAGAAGGAAAGAAAGTAGCAATTGGCCATCTAAATATCATCAGATATGCAAATAGTTTTATATTACAATCTGAACAGTTTTTAATAAAATTTAACTGTAGAATTATCTGGCATGACCCCTGCTAGAAAATATTCTTTCCAATCACATAAGAAATCTTGATGAAAATTTCTGTGCTGACAAAACCTAAAGGCTTATAAAAACCAATGCTTTACCTCTGCCTTGCCTAAAATCAACAGCTTAAAAGTTAGAAAGGAAGTGATCCTAGTAAGTTTTAGTTCCCTTAAAATTAAAGAAACTGAACTAAGCTTGAGAGTCAGAGCAAATCAATTTTTATTCCAATTCTTTGATTTTTATCACTGGATGGTCATTACAATATTTTTTTGTCTTGTGTTCTTTATAAATCTTGTTTCCCTCTAAAGCTAACAAATTTTTCAGCACTGCTCCTATAAAACTTAGACACAAAGATTTAGCAATATGTCCAAACTAAAACAGATCAGGCCATCACACGACTAATTTGGCTGAACATACTCAAAGACAGGACCAATATCTCCACACAACAGACAATTCTCTAAGGCAGAGACAGAGCACTCACATAAATGAGAAGGGTCTTTTGTCTCTTGCCCTGTCCTGAGGTGGGTAACCTTATGACTTTAGGAGAACAGCATTTTTTAGACATATGAAAATTTTAGTTACCAAAATATTGTCACCTATAATGCCAAAATCATGGAACAAGATAGACTTATGTTTCACAGCTAGAGTAGAGTGTAGTAACTGCAGGTACATTACCTTTTTATACAAAGCATTGTGAATCAAATATTACTATTGGATGAATATAATAGTTTTTACCAGTTTTTAATACACCAACTAGGTCTTTGATATCACTAAAAAGAATATAGTAGAGGGCAAGACCAGGTTGGCCTCTGTACCTGTCACGAAGAAGATCCTTTACCCTGCTGCTGGTTGCAAACCAATAGGCATGGGGAGTGGAGGCACATGCCATACTGGACCTCTACTTACTATAATAATGTTACAGTTGGTGATTAGTACTGTTGAAAACAACTGTCCAAAATGTTATCACAATGTTTATTATAAAGAAAGTGTAAATATGTGCCTTAAGGCACACAACTATGTGGACAAAACATACAATGATAAAAACGAACAAAGAGTTTGGGTAGAGGAGTATAAACAGTACTAAGTGTCAACAAATTTGAGACTGACAAGAACCTGACTAAAATCAGACTGTCCAAAAAGTGATGTCATGGTTTAGCTGGTTCTTGGAAACCAGGCAGGAATTTTTCCCTTCCCCCTGCCCACTGCATGCAGAGCTATCAAGTAAGTACTTAAGAGATACAAAAGAACTGGTCTGGCTAATTGCTCAGAAATTAGTCTCCTAGGAAACGGGGGAGATGAGGGGCTATTTTTTACTTTTTTCTCTCATCTCCTGGGAAAGGGGGGGAGGAGTCTGTGGGTTGGTTGTGGTTGGAACACCGGTCGGAGTGGAAGTTAGTGGTTCCTGTGGCTCCCGACCTGCTTACCAGTTGCCGATCCTGCTCGGATTTTTTTTTCATCAGAGAGGAGTTGTTTTTTTCTGGAGGTTTTTTTTTTTATTTTTTCCCTTCCCCGTTCTAGTTTGTTTTTTCCTGGCGGTGGTCCTTGTGCACATCAGGGGGAGAGAGAGGACTGGGCAGAGCAGTTCGACCAGCTGAACAGTGCCCCTTGCTGATCAGCATAAGTAACTGCAGGTTCTGCATCTCCAGTGATCCAACAGTGCCCCCTGTTAACTGTGGTTGGAATTGCACCAAAGGCTACAAACCGAACTATTTACTTTTTTTCCCTTGCTTGTTAATTGGTTTGTTTTGAAGGGGATTCTTGTCCCTCCCATTCTTGGGGTGCTCAGACTTGGCCATGAGGCCAATGCATCCAACGTGTTGTAAATAAAGTTCTTTGTTTCACTTTTTTGGCGGTCTTTGAAATTTTAATTAGAGATATTTCTCACCCTAGCCCTGGAGCCAAAGCTCACAGGTTCAGCCAGGAGTTTTACTTTAAAATATGTATATAGGGTTCTTTAATACCTTGAGATAGCATCAAGAGAATAAACCACAGACTTGTTCCCAAAAGGTACTTTTATTGTTAATTTAGGGAAGAAAATAGGGGAACTTGGTAAAAGTTCAAAAGGGCACCACACAAGTTAGACAAAATGTTCCACCACAATATTGACCCGTCACATACTAATCCACAAAACTTAAGTCAAAATCTGATCCCTCCAGCTTTAAGGTACTCAAAGTATCATTAAAGGAGCAAAGAGAAGAAGAGGGAGCAAGAAGAGAGAAGAAGAAGAAAGAGGGAGAGATAGATTATATAGCTACCATTGGAACCTTGTGGAAGACCAGCTCTCTCACATCTAGATGGCAGGGTCATGATGGCGTGGCAAGCATATGCCTTTGGTTTTATCTGCTCTGGTCCCTATGATCACCTCCCCCAGGTGGGGCCTCTGACCCACTAGCCATTCTGAGGCTCCAAGTCAGGGTGAGGGGCAGTGTTCTCACTGTCCCTGCCAATCTGAGGTTGGGTTAGGGGTTCCAAGAGGTGTGGTGTGTTGAAGTTTTCCCAGGTTGCTTTTGACTGACTCCTCTGGGGATTCCCCATGTGAGGTCCAGGGGCCTGCCATGAGGGATATGATGCCACCACACCTCCATGAGGTTCAACCCATCCCTTCCCTCTCTCCACACACACTTACTTCCCCCTCAAGGTGGTTCCAACCCAACAATTATTGATCTGGTGTCTAACACAGGGTAATCAAAAAGGACTTCAAGGCACTGGGTCACCTGGTTGAAGGGACAGGAGCAGGGACGAATGCTGAAAGACATAGAAAAAACCATGTGATCAACAAGTAGCTTAAAGACTGGTGCCATATATGGAATTTTGGTTTTTTTTGATCATGAGACAGTTTATAGAGCACCAGGTTTGATGGAGACAGATGGGGTTCACCTATCTAATAAAGGCAAAAGAATTCTAGTCCGTGAGTTGGAAGGGCTGATTGAGAGGGGTTTAAAGGTTTGAAGGGGGAAGGGAATGAGACCAGGTTTGCTAGAGGTGAGCCTGGAGGTGGCATGACAGAGTTGGGGGTGAAATCAATAGCCCAGTTGAAGTGCATCTACACCAATGCATGCAGTATGGGTAACAAACAGGAGGAGCTGGAGGCCATCATGCACCAGGAAAACTACGACATAATCTCCATCAATGGAAATGTGGTGGGGTGACTTGCATGACTGGGGTGCTGCAATGGATGGTTACATGTTCTTCAGAAGGGACAGGAGAGGAAGGAGAGGTGGTGGGGTGATTATGTACAGTAGGGAGTGTTTTGATTGTCTAGAGCTCAATGATAGTGACAATAAGGTTGAGTACCTATGGGTGAGAATCAGGGGGAAGGCCAACAAGGCAGATCTCCTGGTGGAAGTCTGTTATAGACCATCCAACTAGGATGAAGAGGTGGATGAACTATTCTATAAGCAACTCGCTGATGTTTTACAGTTGCTGGACCTTGTTCTTGTAGAAGACTAACCTACTGGATGTCTGCTGGAAACTCAACACAGTGGAGAGGAGGCAGTCTAGGAGGTTCCTGGAGTCTGTGGAAAAGAACTTCCTGTCATAGCTGGTAAGTGAGCCTACCTGGTGTGGGGACCTGCTAGACCTGGTGTTTGCAAACAGAGAAGAGCTGGTGGGAGATATGGTGGTCAGAGGTCATTTTGGGCACAGCGACCACAAAATGATAGAGTTTTCAATACTTGGTGAAATATGGAGGGGTGTCAACAAAACCTTTACCCAGAATTTCTGGAGGGCAGACTTTGGCCTATTCAGGACACTGATTTGTAAAGTCCCCTGGGAAGCAACCTTTAAAAACAAAGGGACCCAGGAAGGATGGACATACTTTAAGAAAGAAATCTTGAAGGTGCAGGAGCAGGTTGTCCCTATGTGCTGAAAGATGAGTCAGTGGGGAAGAAGATCAGCCTGACCAAACAGGGAGGTTTCACAGGAACTCAGGGGAAAAAAGAGGGTGTATGACCTTTGGAAAAAGAGGCAGGCAACTCAGGAAGTGTTTTACGATGTTATTAGATCATGTAGAAAGAAAATTAGAAAGGTGAAAACTCAGTTAGAACTTAATCTGGCCACAACTGTAAAGATAATAAAAAGTGGTTTTATAAATACATTAATAACAAAAGGAGGGCCAAGGAAAACCTCCTTTATTGGATCTATCTGAGATGGAGTTTATTTTCCCATAGCAACCCTCACAGTGCTGTGCTTTGCATTGGTAGCTATAAAGGTGTTGATAACACAACAGTGTTTTGGCTACTGCTGAGCACAGCATCAGCACTGTAACATTCCTTCCCCAAATGAGGGTAAGATTCTGGAAGGGGACACAAGTAGGCCAGTTGACCCAAACTAACCAAAGGGATATTCCATACCATATGACATCAGTTCAGATATAAAAGCTAACGAAAGGAGGAGGAAGGGGGGGCATTTGTTGTTTGCAATGTTTACCTGCTGAGAAACTGTTACAAATGCTGAAGCCCTACTTCCCAGGAAGTGGCCAGACATGGTTTGTTAATGGGAAGTAGAAAATAAACCTTGTTATTTTCCGCTTTGTTTGTGCACACACAAACTTTTGCTTTTGCTTTAGTAAACTGCCTTATCCCAACTTACAAGTTGTTTTCCATCTTATTCTCTCTCCCCTGTCCAACTGGGAAGGGGAGTTATAGAGTGGCTTGTTGGGCACCTGGCATCCAACCAGGGTCAACCCACTACATCTCCATTCTTTATTGGGCATGGGGGACAGTATAGCCACCAAAGATGAAGAAAAGGCTGAGGTACTTAATGCCTTCTTTGCCTCAGTCTTCAACAGTAAGACCAATTAGTTATCCTCAGGACAACGGGCCTCCTGAGTTGGTAGACAGGGACAGGGAGCCGAATAAACCCCCTGTAATCCAAGAGGAGGTAGTGACCTGCCGTGCCACGTAGATGCTCACAAAATTATGGGACTGGATGAGATTCATCCAAGGGTACTGAAGGAGCTAGCAGAAGAGCTCTCTAAGTCACTCTCCATCATTTATCAGTCCTGGCTAACCAGGGAGGTCCCAGATGACTAGGCAAATGTGACACCCATCCACAAGAAGGGTCAGAGGTAGAATCTGGGGAAGTGCAGGCCTGTCAGCCTGACCTCAGTGCTTGGCAAGGTTATGGAGCAAATCATCTTGAGTATCATCACACAAAACATACAGAAAAACCAAGGAATCAGACGCAGACAGCATGAGTTTATAAAAGGCAGGTCCTACCTGACAAGGCAGTGGAAAGAATTCAAAAGTTTATTTGGAAGGCCAGAACACGTGAAACTTGAAAGTACCTGACAGTGCTATTTAAGCACTGGGCCCCAGGTAGAAAAAGGCAAGTTCTTGCCCTCTCCAGGGCCTTTAGTATCCTCTCTGTTTCTCCCCCACCTTCAATTTTTGCACCCTTTGGTGCAATTCCAACCACAGTCAGCAGGGGGCACCGTCGGGTCACCGGAGATGCAGAACTTGTAATGTCCTGTACCATTCACCAGGTGGCGCTGTTGGGTCACTGGAGATGCAGAACTTGTAGTGTCCAGTGCCCGTCACCAGGTGGCGCTGTGGGATCCCTGGTCACTGCCATGTGGGATGGGGGAAAAACAATACCCTCCAGGTATGTCGGAGGGAAAGAAAAAAAACAAACAAAAAAACAAAAAAAAAACCCCAACCAATTCAGTTCCCCTTCCCTTCCCACACTGGGAAAGGAGAGAGGGAATTGGGGGGGGGGGGGAAAGGGGGAAGAAAAAACCAGCAATCAAACAGAAAGTTCTCCCAATGGAAGAAACCTCACAAACTTCAGCTGGTTAGGATTCGCTTTAAGCAGGGCCTGCAGCCAGCAACAGCTAAGCAGAGAGCAGCAGTAAAACTCCAACAGGAAAAAAAGAGTCAGGCAGCATCTGCAGCTCGCAGTAGGTCCCGAGTCCCATCAGCACACCAGCCTCTCCTCTCCCCACCTCCTTCCAGCCACACAGTAGTCCCCCAGCTCCTCCATCTCCTTGCCCTGGAGAAAGAGAACAAAAGGTGGAGTTCCTTATCTGCCCCGTTCCTAGGAGACTAATCTTTTGGCCATTAGCCAGACCCGATAGCCTTTTGTGCTCTTGAGTGCTTATCTTGATAGCCCGGGGGGGGGGGGGAAGGGAGAAAATTCTCTGTCTGGCTTACAAGAACTAGCTAAAGCCATGACAACTGTATCCTCAGTAAATTCACCAATGACACCAATTTGGTGGGAGTGTTCATCTGTTGGAGGGTAGGAACCCTCTGCAGAGGGATCTGGACAGACTGGATTGATGAGCTTAGACTAACAGTATGAGGTTCAACAAGACCAAGTGCCAGGCCCTACACTTTAGCCACAATAACCCCATGCAGCACTACAGGCTAGGGGCAGGGTGGTTGGAAAGCAGTCCAGAAGAAAAGGATCTGGGGGATGCTGGTCAACAGCCAGTTGAACATGAGCCAACAGTGTGTCCAGGTGGTCAAGAAGGTCAATGGCATCCTGGCTTGTATCAGAAATAGTGTGGCCAGCAGGATGAGGGAAGTGATTGTCCCCCTGTACTTGGCACTGGTGAAGCCAATTTTGGGTCCCTCAATTCATGAAAAACATGGAGGTGCCGGAACAGGTGCAGAGAAGGGCAATGAAGATGGTGAAGGGGTTAGAGGGTAAGTCCTATGAGGAGCGACTGAGGGAGTTGGGGCTCTTTAGCCTGGAGAAGAGGGGACTCAGGGGTAACCTTCTCACTCTCTACAACTACCTGAAAGGAGGTTGTAGGCAGGTGGTGGTCAGCCTCCTCTTTCAGGTAACTAGTGACAGTCTTGTCGAAAATAGAAAAACTTTCAGGACAGTATTAGCATAGATAAGGTAGAACAGTTCTTTTAATAAAGCACTTTATGGTGCAGCAAATACATAAATGTGCACATGAGTGTACAGGGGTTCTACAATTTTATAGCACTAATCCATCCAATCTGAGAATTGTCCTCCCCCAGGACCTCTCCAGATCTTCCCCCCTGGCACACCTCCCTGGAATTAAATCAGAGGTATCAAGACCTCTTTCTTCCTCATCTTCCTCCTCCTCACAGTACCCACTGCCTTTGGAGTTCCTTCAAGGTTCCTGGGCCTTCAAGGTTGCTTTGGCTACAGTTATATCTTATTATTCTGGTCCAGGCGCATATCCCAAACAAGATGTGCTTGCTAGAGTCTTTTCCCTTGAAAAGAGCATTAAACAAAACCTGAAGAGTTTAGAAAATTCAATATGAAGTGTGAGAACAGGGTTTGGTAACTGTCAACTGCTATTCTATAGTGTTAGAAACTATACAGCCATACTAAAAATCCATATTTACTATAAATCTTAAGAATTCTAAGGTATCAACAGGACAAGAGGACATAGTCTCAAGCTGTACCAGGAGAGGTTCAGGTTGAATATTAGGATGAATTTCTTCACTGAAAGTGTGATTAGATGTTCGAATGGACTGCCCAGGGAGGTAGTGGAGTCATTGTCCCTGGAGGTGTTTACAAAAAGACTGGACGTGGCACTTTGTGCCATGGTCTGGTTGATATGGTGGTGTTTGGTCAAAGTTTGGACTTGATGATCTCAAAGGTCTTTTCTAGCCTAATTGATTCTGTGATACTAATGACTAAAGAGAAAGAAAAGGGAAGTTGTAACAATGAAATGTAGTTCATACAAAACTCAGTAAGAGATTCTCCTCACTGGTTGGCTCCTGAGCTGACAGGACATTGTGACTGAGACAGTTTAATTAGGCTGTGTCACCTGCACTTCTGGTACCTTTTGATTCCGGGAACACAGTAGATCCCACCTCTTATAATGGAAAGCTAGGAGCATGGAATCTACAATTTGTGGGTGCAGTGGGTTGACCCTAGCTGGACACCAGGTGGCCACCAAAGCTGCTCTATCTCACCCTCTCCTCAGTTGAATGGGGGCCTGGGGGAAGGGGAAGGAATATAATTAAAGCCTTGTGAGTTGAGATCAGGACAGGGAAAACTCAGCAATTACCATCACAAACAAAATAGACTTTGGGATATTAATTTATCACCAATAAAGTCAGAGCAGGATAGTGAGATATAAAACCCCCAAATCTTAAAACACCTTTCCCCACCCCTCCCTTCTTCCTGGGTTCAACTTCATTCCCAGTTTCCTCTACCTCCCTCCAGCAGCACAGGGGGACAGGGAATGGGGGTTGTGCTCACTTTATTATGTGTTGTTTCTGCTGCTCCTTTCTGCTGAGAGGTAGGACTCCTCACACTGTTCCCCTGCTCCAGTATGGGGTCCCTCCGGTGGGAGACAGTCCTTCCCAAACTCCTCTAGTGTAGGTCATTCCCATAGACTACAGTCCTCTCCAAACTGCTCCAGAGTCCCTTCCACAGGGTGCAGCCCTTCAGGAACAGACTGCTCCAGAACAGGTCCCCTGTGGGGTCACAAGTCCTGTCAGCAAACCTGCTCTAGCACGGGTTTGTCTCTCCACAGGGTCACAGGTCCTGCCAGGAGCCTGCTCCAGCACAGGCTTCCCACAGGGTCACAGTCTCCTTCAGGTGCATCCACCTCCTCTGTAATAGGGTCCTCCAAGGGCTGCAAGGAGATTACCTGCCTCACCATGTTCATCATAAGAATCTCTGCTACAGTGCCTGAAGCATGCCACCCCCCTCCTTCTTTACTGACCTTGGTGTTTGCAGAGTTGTTACTTTTTCCCCTTATTAAATATGTTATCACAGAGGCACTGCCACTGTCACCAATTGGCTCAACCATGGCCAGCAGCAGGTCCATCTATGGAGCCAACTGACATTGGCTCTATTGAACACATCAGAAGCTTCTGACATCTTCTCACAGAAGCCACCCCTGTAGCCCTCCTGCTACCAAAACCTTGCCATGGAAACCCAATACAGTGGGTAAGTTTGGCTTTCCAGTCTTTAAAATAGCAGATGTAACAATAAACAACAAAAGAAAGCATAAAAACACTAACATAAAAACATTAAATATTTGGATTAGATAATTAATGAAATAAATTAATCTGATGCAGCTCTTCACATTGTGCAGGTAATAAGGAGCAATATTTAAAAATGGAGCAGTTCATTACAGTGGTACTTGCTAGTCATAATTGCTCTCGGCAACTAGAAGCTATAGAAATCTCAAGGTTGGTCTTACAAATAACTTGCCCTTTGTAGTCAATACATATTCATAGATATCTTTGATCCTCTGGCCTTGCAGATGTCTGCACATACAGCAGCTGATGTAAATTTCTTCTTAAGGCAGGTGCTTTTTCTCAGAGGATAAGATGCTCTACTTTTACTAACTTTAGGGATACTGTTATTACCTGTAAAGATAGATGGCAAACATTTCAACTGAGGGCTAGATGCTACTTGATGCTGACAGCCCAGGTGTTAGCGGAGGCAGCACTTTTGTCTTTGCATGTGCGATATGAAGTGCACACTTCTACAGTGGAGGCAAATCCTAGCAATCTCTTCTCTCAGTAATTCTACCCCTGACACTTTGTCATCTCCCCAATTAAGAATCTTTAAAGTTTTTCATCTCATATTTAATGTAGTTTGTAATGTTGAAATACCAAAAAAACCCCATACTATTTGTTGCATTGTCACAAGGCAAAGGCTGAACATAATAATTCTTGGTTTGTGCTCCTTCCTTCACCACTTATCCTTGCAAAAAGTCTAATGTGAAGGGGACAAACACTTAAAAAGATGGGAAAATGTTCATTTATGAACATTTTATCTCTAGCCAAAATTGCAGATCAAGAGAATACTTGAGGGTATCATACTTTCCAATTCTGTAAAGTTATCACCTATATTGCTATTTTTCCAAATTATATCCTGCATTAAAAGTAGATGGCTTACTAGGATTTTTGTTTTTAAATCAGAAAGAGAAGGCTGGATTATTTTTCAGCAAAAATCTGTATTTTAGTCAAATTGAAGGCATCTCATCCAAATAAATTTACTTCTAGTAAAATCCACTCTATGGAACTACAAATCTATATTGACACAACTGAAAACAAGATTTCCCTTTATGTGAACTGCACTCCAATTTTGATGCACTTATGTTACATATACTCACATATAAAAATGTCATTGCTACTAGACAAACCTGAAAGAAAACTGTAGCTCAAACTTATTTACAGAACACTAAAGTTTTTGTCACAGGCAGAATGGGAGCTTCCAAAAAAGTTTATTAGAGAAGCCCTCCCGTTAGGTCATAAGGTGCAGAAAGGATCCCCTTGCTTTTTAAACTTTTCAGAGAGGAGTCTGGGTACATCTGGATCCAATCTTAGCCCCAGACTTTGTCAACGGTTTATGTCTAAAGGATTATACAGGTGTAAATGAACCTTTATACAACTTTGTCCCGCAGGACTAAGTATGGGAAATCAGATATATTTATATAAAAATAAATTATTTTTTATGATAATGATTAGACTAAAAGATCTTAAGCAGAATTATTTACTACACAATATAGGTAGCTATAACTACTAGTATAGTATAGTGGCATTCATAAGCACACACACACTCCAAGGAGTATGTTAGAAAACCCTCCCATTAAAAGTGAGACTGGGCTTTTATAGTATAGTGATTGACTGTCAGTCAGATGTCTCTAGGCCAGCTGTGTCAGCTCAACAGCTTTAGATAAGTTATCAGCAGTATCTCTTGTTTGTTCCTTTATCAGGTACCTTACCATATCTACCACATCTTCACCTCACTATCCGGATGTTTAACTTTGGGATTGATGAGTCAGACCAGACTGGTTTCAGCATTATTCAACAACAAAAGCAGCATGACCCCCCTTCTCCCATTCACCACTGATAGCTTTGCAAATAGGATATTGTTCGAGTTGTTTTACCCCCATTCCAGGCAGAACATCCTACTACAGCATTATTGAAAAGTGACTTTCACAGAGATTGTTGAAAGTTTGCAGCATGAAACTTTGCATGGATATACAAAGAAAATTATGGAACATGGATTTTCTATAGAACAGAAATTTATTAATGCAAACAACTCAGTATCTTCTATACTTAAAACTACTAGGAAGCCAATATTACTTTTCTATATTAAAAAAAAGTCGTCCAGAATTTCATCTGTACTGCAAAAAACTATTGACACTGATCGTCCAAAGTAATGATTGCACATATTAACAAATTCACTGCCTTGAAAGAACTCCATCTGTTCTATTAGACAACCATGGTGATATACAGTCCCAGTCTTCTAGTCACAGCTCTAGCCTCAGATTCTTTCAGACTATCTAATAAATTCTTTGTCACATACATGCAATTCAGGTTTAGCTTCACTGCTATAGCATTAAAAACAAAATATTTTGAGAATAAGTGTATCCGTGCTTAATTAGACACTGCTACTGTTGGTCTATGTTTGGCCCAGCCACTTGTGAGAATTTGTTCTTTTCCTGCCAAGTTATGGGAAAACAAGATCTGATAAATGGGAACTTCATCCTTGAAAGCAGCACATTGCATAAACTAAAATTAATTGGTATCTCACTATTGGCTGATGGCCCTCCAAGGGCATTTGAAGGAGAAAGTGAAGCGGAGGGTGATGAAGTAAGCCCCCAGACTCATTTAGGGAAGACCCCCAAAGGTGTATCATGCAGGCGCAGGGAAATTCCAATCTACACATGCATGCGCAGAAGGGGTACCACTTACATAATGAAGGGAGGAATTGAAGGCCTCTAGCTAGGCAGTGCTGGCCACACCTGCCCAGGTAGACGTCACATGCAAATTGGATAAAAAAAACCAGGTGGCTCGTGCTCAGGGGAAAAGTCAAGCTTCACATGGAGGACAACATTGCCTTTTGCAGGGACGCCCACTATCTTGGATTTCAGTTGCATTTTAGTATCTAAAATTGGAGTCTCCCATATACGCCTTTCCCTTTTTCATGCTGAAAAGTTGTACAGTTTTCTATAATAGGAAAACCAGATGTGGAAGTTAAATAAGTGTTGAAACACCAAAGCTAAACAAAGGTAATGTAATTTGGGTATGAAAAATCTCTGCTGGCTTCTGTTCTGACAGAATCAATAGAATATAAAGGAAATCTGAACATGAACTTATGAGTACAAGTAAGTTTCTTGGACAGTCTCTTACTACAGAAGTAATATAACGTCTTTCAGAATTTCACTCAGCTCATCAAAAGAATGAAGATTCAGTAGTAGCCTATGATATGGAAGAATCATGCTCAGTTGCCTTCACTACTGAAGAGCAATCCCGGATTTTAAAAAAGTTCTCATTTAAAGGAGTGTTGAAAAGCACTATAACATTTTGCGACTGATAGCAGAGGTGTTCAGTTGCATATCTGATATCTGAGTTTTGAGATGTAACAAGAACTAATAGTTTTTGCAGCAGAATGTACCATAGAAACTACATAAAGCTAAGCCAAGTGATTTAAAAGGACTAACCAAGCAAAGTAAAGAAACAATGAAGAGGGGAACTGGGACAGTCAACCAAGCAATGGCCAGTCTCTTCGCGAACGAAGAACCGGGGAAGGTCTTTCCACCTTCCAGCCTGCGCATTGGATTTTTTAGGTGAGACACAGTGTGCGCGGAACTGAACCCACCCTTTAATCCTGAGGTTCATCTGCCGGGGCCAAGCATGCTTGGACGGTGGCAGCGAGGTCCTCAGGACGTAGATGGATTGCCTTACAGGGCTAGTGAGCTCCATCTGCCCGGGGAGTGTCCTAACCGGGAATCGAACCCAGATCTCAGCGTTGACAATGCTGTGGTTTAGCCACTGCACCACCAGGGAGTTACTCTATAACCGGGTGTATTGTCCTAAAGAAGAACATAAAGCAGTCAGAACTTTGGGGGCTCAAGACAAAGAAGACCACTGAAGACTCCTGATAAAGCCCCCCCCTTGACCTTATAAGGTATATATGTGTCTCAGGTTAAATGAGACACGGGTGTTTTGCTGAGGATGAATTAGGAGGAAGACCCAAACTCCTCCCTCTAAGCAATTGTAAATCCAAAATTAAGAGGTTCCGATTGAGGGGAAAAAAATTGTGGAAGAAAGAAAAATAACAGTCCTTTATTTAAAGATATATGTGTATTGGCAGAAACAACGAAAGAAAACAAGTAAAACAACCAAACAATACTCCTATACCCACAAATAATCCTCTTCAAAACAGACCAATAAACAAGCAAAGAAAAAAGTAAACAGTTCAGTTTGCACCCTTTGGTGCAATTCTAACTACAGTCAACAGGGGATGACGTTGGATCACTGGAGATGCAGAGCTTGTAGTGTCCTGTGCCAGTCACCAGGGGGCGCTGTTGGATCACCAGAGATGCAGAGCCTGCAGTTCTTTATGCTGGTCGGCAGGGGGCTCTGTGGAATCACTGGTCATTGCCACTTGGGGTGACACCCTCCGGGGTGTGTTGGAGAAACCAAAAATGGCTTTCCCTTCCCCCAGCACACACTGGGAAAGGGAAGAGAGGAGGGAGAGAAACAACAAAAAAATTCCTCCACAATGGGAAAAAAATCTCACTCTGTTCTGCTGGCCAAGTCCTGCGGTATAGTTTTCCTTCTCCCTTTGATGTGCACAAGAACCACTGTTTCAGCAGCCAACTAGAACTCCTCTCCCCTGTTTCCCAGGAGACGAGAGGAAAAAAAAAGTATGAAGGAACTCCTCACCCCTGTTTCCCAGGAGACGAGATTCTGAGGGCTATTAACTAAGAGGCAGGTTCTTTTGTGCTCCTTAACTGCCCACTTAACATCCCTCCATGAAGTGGGCAGGGGAAAGGGAAAAAATTCCTGCTTAATTTCTATGAACCAGCAAAACCATGACAATATGCTAATAGGTGTCAGGGAATATCATGAATATGTAACAGGAATGCAGGGAACTGAAAATGAATGATCATGTAATGCTGACATATAAGCTGTAGTGGAGATACCTCTGTGTGCACTTTGGTAAGCTGATTCCAAGGGCACCCTGTGTGTTGCGACCGTGCAGCGTGTCATAATAAAAGAATGCCTGATTTCTAAAACTCACAAATTGAATCTTAGAAGTTTCTTTTTAAGAGCCTATTTTTGGCAACATATCTCAAATATAGGGCTCTGAAAAGAAGATAAAAGTATTTGAGACATACTTTGACTAGGTTTCCTTATGCTCCAAAATTAATTCAAATCTGTACTTTTAGAAATATTTGATCTGTTTTTGCTAAAAGAGCCCTCAGATTGTTTTTTTCATGGATTCTCTTTCCTGGGCTCTTCCTACCTTCACAAAACAAGAGTAGTACATATCTAGACATGTTTGTTAGAGACATGGGACAATCGTGTTGGTCCATGAGAGCTTTTAACATGGTGTGAACTGCACTGTGCAGCACCACTGAGGACACATAAGAAATTTCAATCAGTCATGAAGACAAGTCAAATAAACTTTGATCAGTTCTGAAAGAAGAATAAGTCATTGTGCTCCTCAAAAGCAGGTGGCAACCATCAAGATCACATTTAATTCTAAAGCCTTTGTCTTCAAATAGGTTTCAGTTTTGCAATCTATATAATCCACAATATCCATAATAGCAATTTATTTGTAAGGGGCAAAAAAGCCCCAACATCCATGCAAATCCTATTACAGAATAGAGCATCCTTCTTATTCCTTTTTGTCTGTAGTAGAAAATTAATCTAGGACAAGGTAATGAAGCAAACACTTCATGAGAATTTAATACTTGGAAGGGAGAGAAGTCACAGAAGCTACAAAATGTTAGTACTACCAGGTCAGGGCAACTCAGTTGTTAACAAGGCTTGGTAAAGACTCATATTTTACATGACAATTTGTACAAATATTCAGACATTTCCTCGTTAATCTTCGAGTTACACAAGTCTCACTGTCAGAAAATAGGTACACTGGCATCTCTGATAGTTGCTTGCTGCATGATAGTTCTGTTTTCAGATACTAAAAAAAGTGAAGGTATTCAGACAATGTAGTCAAATATGACATCATATAACATACCTGATGATGATAAAGATCTTGGTAAAGCAGAAAGCTTCCCTTCAATTTTCGACCATTCTGTATCATGTGATTCACTGAGGACTGGAAAACTTACAGATCTTACAGAGCAAAGGTTCCAAAAAAGCAGAAAGACTGTCAGTTGGTGAGCAAGAACTCCATGCTAGGTGTAGTGAGTTGCATAGTTCAGAATACACAAAATGCTTTAGAAAAACCAAAGAACAGCAAGAACTGTCCTTCTATATATCTGCTGCACATCTCAACTCTCATGGTTGCCCAAATAATCCAATGAGTGGGAACATGCCCACGCACACTCATCCCACCAGGGCAATATTTCAAGGCTTATGGTTCATTGTATAGATCACACATCTCAATTGCAGGCAGTATTTGGTCACTCTGACACACCAGGTCTTCTTCCACGAGCAAAGGAGCTATTGCAATTGTGAACATCACTGTTTCTCAGTAGATTTTTGAAGAACAAAACATTTCTTTCCTGGTCTTCTTGGTCATATTGCTTATCACCATAAGGCACCAAAGTTGCAAGCTGGGCATTTAAGATCTATTAACTATCCATACACAATTCATCTCCAGTAACAGACACCATAAAGGAGGCAGAATCAACTTTCAAAAACCTAATTTTAATCAAAAAGAAAATTGTTGATCAATAACAAGTTTATAAAACAGTGATTTAGTTGCATAAATAAATTGATATCAGTGTATCAAATCAATTACTTTCAACTTCATGAGCATGTTTACATGGGTAATGAAATACAATCTTTTTACCGATTATAATAAATAAAATGGAGAGCATGAAATAGTTTTTTTAAACAAAAATACCTACAAACATACCTCTAGAATGTTCTCTAATGAAGGGAACAGGAGACACTGGACAACTTTTGCACCAAAACATAAAAGTTGTTTTAAAATCACAAGGATACAGAACCATCAGCTGAAGCAAAGACACTATACTGTAATCAAATTTGGTATTTAATAATATAATGAATGGTTTGGTAGTTAGATCTCCAGACTGGTTAATTTAAAGCATTAAGACAAGGCAAGATAGAAGGCTGCTTTTGTTTGAGTAATTCTAGAGAAAATATGTTAAAAAAATGAATGGAAAAGTAGAACAGTCATACCTACACAACTTTCTGTCCTGCACAAAGTCAAAATACCTATGCAGAATATATATAATATATATATTTGTGCACAAAGGTTAGTTTATTATTAGCTCACTGGAAAGGCATAATGTATCACTTTAATAATTTTGCATTTTGTGTCAAAAATTATATTTCTTTAAGTTTCCTAGGCTAGGAGGCACAAACCCTAATTCTGGCATACTGTATTCTTAATGCTAAGGCTTGCTGCTCTGGTTGTGTACTTTTTGTTGTTCCTCTTTACTATAGTGGCTGTTACAAGCATGTGTGTATGTATGTGTGTGTGTGTGTATATATATATATATATATATATATATAAACTTTCCCCCAGTAAGTATTGTTCTAACCATGCAGTCCAAAAGGTGGCTCTGCATAGATGCCCAGAATATAGTTCACCACCTGAATCAACCCTGAAGCAATGTGCACTTTAGTCCTTTAGATAGTTTTTCTTTAAGACCAAGCTACTACAGTTTCAAGTATTTTGCTTTACATAGATTTGATTTTTTTATAAATTAATGTTATACTTTTTCAATATTCAGACATATACTATAATATATATACAGTACAATAAATGCTCTCATACTTTTAAAAATTTATTTTGATAAATCCCTGAGAATGTATGTTGACAGTTGCTAAGTTTCCACATGCACAAGCATTGTGTGCCATGCTTCTGGATGAACAGCACTGCAAAGCCACATGGTCAGCCTTTTAAGTACTAGTATTTCATTTGTTGGTTTGTTTAAATACACAACTATAAGTATGAGTTGCAAAGGAGTAAAGCTGAATTCATTTGAGGTACTTATCACAGGATGGAGGTGTTTTGTTTGTTTTTTAAAGCCATTGCAATATGTTTTCTTTTTGAGGCTGTGAACATATACAGAAAGAACAGGAGAGTGATGTGGGCTTTTGCCACTTGACAACATATACTCAGTGTAAACCAAACCTTTTTTTAACCTCTCTCTCACACAAAACAGAAAAAAAATTTAAACACACAAACTTTCACAACATGACAGTATAGTTTTCAAACTCAATATAACTATACACATATAATGCCGATGTGGCTCTGCTTCTTTAAGTTCAAAAGGATACAAAGGCAGGCTCAAGTAAAAACAAACCACCTCCCCCCTTCACGCATTTTCATTAACCAAACCGCTCACGAACCAGCATCATCAGTTTCTTTTTGCCTTTGTAGATTTGTTTTAGGTTATCAATAAACTGCGTAAATTGCATGTGTCCATCATGAGCCATTAAGAAGGTCTCTCGTGCCTTGCTGAGGAACTCTATAAATTCACTATAGTGACGTGGGCTAATGTGAGTGAGACGCGAATGAGTTGTATTAATGTACGCTCCGATCGTGGCATCCAAGAGTTGTCTTAAAGGAGCTTTGTCCAGTGACATGAGTTTACCAGAGTTCCTCCTTCCATGGAGTCCCACCATGCCAGGAGTGGTCAAAGTACACCTACGCAAAATATCTGACAGTACTGTTGCACACTTGACACTTTTGACCACCAGAGGTATTATAGCTGCTAGCTCATTTTTCCCAAGGGAGTGGCTGAGCACACATGCCCAGAGAACATCGTTAATGGCAGGATGTGTGTCCTGATTGTAACTCAGGTTGAGATGTGTCATGGCCAAAGTGGCCAGCTTGTAGGCCCGCATGGGGTAACCATGGTGCTCCATGTATCGTGCTATAGTAAAAAGTTGCGAGTAGCTCATGCTGGTTGTAGCAGCATCTAGAACAATTTGGTAAGCAGTCTCAAAAGCTATGTGATCCTTTTCACATAAGGTCAGTGCAGAGAGGGCACAGTTTTGAGGATCCTTGATGGCACACTGTAGAGCAAGTGTCCTAGCACTGCCGGCCAGTTTCTCCTGTTGATGGCAGTCCAGATGCAGACGGACAACGGTGCTGTTGGACATCACTGTTGTAGCAACAATACTAGTGGCTTCTGTTGGAGTGAAAAGTGTAAACCAGTTTTGCATTATACTATCCAGTGCATAAACACCTGAGGAGAGAAAGAAAGGATTAGGCACAACTGACAAAACCTAGCAGATACAGATGTTCAGCAAAAGATTATATTCAAAGTCTAAGAGGTTGCCAGTACATCGAAGGAGATGAGTTTCATCAAGAAAGGCTAAACCTAATAATATGGTTGGAAAATTACATTAAAACAAAGGCTAACAGTGCAAACTTTGTAGCAATCACTGAAATACAGATAATAACAAAAAAGCCTGCAAGATAATCTTTTATCTCCCAGTGTGACAACTGAGTTGTTTTACTTGTTATCTAAGAAAATTTGGATAATGAATTCTGGCTCATTTGGTCTTGTCACATCACTCAAAAGCAGCCCTCACACCAAACATTTAAAAGGCAATTTTAACTTCTTAATATGCATCTCAAGGTACAGCGCATGCACAAAAGAATATGAAAGCATGACAAATGTCTTATTTAGTAGAACACCATGGCATTTAATACCAAGCGCAACTTTAAAAAAATAAAATAAAAAATTCTAACCCTAACGTCTCCCAATAGTCTTTTCATATACCTCTTGTATCAAATTGATATGCACCTGAACATCAAGATTCTTATTAGGGAAATACTCCGAGCAATATCATAGAATCATAGAATGGCTTGAGTTGGAAGGGACTTTAAAGATCATCTAGGTCCAACACCCATGCCATGGACAGGGACACCTTCCACTAGACTAGATTGCTCAGGGCCCCATCCACCTTGGCCTAGGGATGGGGCATCCACAGCTTCTCTGGTCAGACTGTGTCAGTGTCTCACCACCCTCATAGTCAAGAATTTCTTTGTAATAACTAATCTAAATCTACCCTCTTTCAGTTTAAAGTCATTACCCCTTGTCTGATCACAACAGGATCTGCTAAAACGTTTGTCCCCATCTTTCTTATATGTCCTCTTGAAGTACTGAAAGGTTGCTATAAGGTCTCCCCAGAGCTTTCTCTTTTCCAGGTTGAACAACCCCAACTGTCTCAACCTGTCTTCATAGGAGAGATGCTCCACTCCTTGGATCATCTTCATGATCCTCCTCTGGACCCACTCCAACAGGTCCACATCTTTCTTGTGCTGGGGATCCCAGAGCTGGACACAGTACTCCAGGTGGGGTCTCATGAGGGTGGAGTAGAGGGGCAGAATCACCTCCCTCAACCTGCTGGTTATTGCTTCTTTTGATATGCACTACTGGATATTATCCTAAATAGATATTTTCCTTAGTATTACTTTATTCCTGGCATGTGTATGTGGTGGTGGGGAAGAAGGGGGGAACAGTGATTAATGTTCCATATATTGAATCTTATAGCCAACTAGAGGGTCTTATTATTGCTAGAGGCAGTTTACACAGATCTGTGAGCCCACCTAAACCACTGTATTGAGTCTGGCTGAGATGGAGTTCATTTTCCCATAGCAACCCTTACAGTGCTGTACTTTGCATTGGTAGTTAGAAAGGTGTTGATAACACATCACTGTTTTGGCTACTGCTGAGCAGCGCTGGCACAGCATCAGCACTGTCACTCAACATTCCACCCCCCATCAATAGGCTGGGGGTGGACAAGATCCTGGGAGGGGACACAACCAGGCCAGCTGACCCAAATTAACCAAAGGGATATTCCATACCATGTGACATCAGCTTAGATATAAAAGCTAAAGAAAGGAGAAGGAAGGAGGGGCATTCTTTATTTATTCTTTATTTACAGCAAATAGCTATGTGCTGAAGCCCTGCTTCCCAGAAAGTGGTTGGACATTGCTTGCTGATGGGAACTAGAGAATAAAATCTTTGGGTTTTTTGCTTTGCTTGTGCATGCACAACCTTTCACTTTTGCTTTAGTAAACTGCCTTATCTCAACCTAATGAGTTGTTTTCCATCTTATTTTCTCTCCACTGTCCAGCTGAGAAGGGGAGTGATAGACTGATGTCCAGACGAAGTCAACCCACCACAACCACACCCAGAGGTCCTTTTCTCTGTAGGACAGTAATGATTCCTGTGCACCCCTTGGTGTGGTGTTTGTGGTATTTGGTTTGCTTTCTAGTGTAGACAAGAGGCCTGCACAATGTCATAGCTACGTAACAAAGATGCATTATACTCTAAGCTTGGATTTATGGAGGGATTTAAAAAAATAAAACCAAGAAAGCAAACAATAAGCAATGACAACCCCTTAATGAGATCTTTTCTGCCACACAGTGGGAGGCAACCTCAGCATTTCATTCACCTGTTTTCTGGTTCATCTTCCCCACAGCTGACAAGACAGTGCTCTCACCAGTCTTTTGGAACCTCACCCTTCAGAGCAAGCAAAATTGTAGCATAGTGTAACATCCCATAACCACTAGCCTTTTCTCTGCTGTAGTCTCAAACCCAAACCCAAACCCAACATGGAGGGGACAAGGAGAAATCTGGGTTATGGATGTCCCTACTTTGAAGGGGAAAGAAGTAACACTGCATTAATCAACTATTGTCTCACTTGACCTGTGCCTATTCTATTACATGCTCAAAAACCCCACTCATCATTGCCATAATATTGTCTTCTAACCAAAGGAATTTTATAGATGAACAGAAAGTGGGGGATATTTTCAGAATACAAACAAGATCAAACCCTCTAAGATTAGCTGAAAAAAGGCAGAAGCCCTTAAGAAGCATCTCAGAACATACCTATTTCTGTTGCACATGTTACCAACCACCTCACCATTTCCCGTCGTCTCCAATTCAGTGTTGACAGTGTCATCCGCATCACCTATTAAAACAACATAAACAAAATACAAATTATTCTTATTGTAAAACCAAGACAATATAACAACAATCAGGGATTTGAGTTACTCAAATACACTGAGGTTCAAAATGGTAGCCTCTTGCCCTCTCCACTGTTACCTCTTTTTAGCTGATATATCAAAAGACTTGATAAATATTGCTCAGCTATCCTAGAAGAGCACACAGAGAGTAATTCCAACTGCAGGTCCTTCTAGGTTAGAGAAGAAACTGTTTTATTTGGGGAGAAGAAAAAAAACAAACAAAACCCCCACCACCCCACAAAAAAGCCCCCCATCCCCAATCAACAACAAAGCATTTTAAACAAATTATTTAAATTAAATTATACTGTGTCTCCTCCCTCTATGTATATAAGTCTTTAAAGTGGAAACGTGTCAACTCCTGTTTGGAAATCTAACCAGTCTAACTTTTTCCCCATCGGCATTTTTGGTCATTGACTTCAACAATACAGACAGGAGTCAGAGTGTACTGTGATTTGACTGGCTGCTTATGCTGAAAAGATATATATATGTACACACTTCCAGACATATCCAGATATTCTGGGGCACAAGTTATATTCTCCTCTATACTTCCAGTTGAAGGCAGCAACACTGGAAGAAACAGATGGGCCCAGTCTATTAATACATGGCTCCACAGCTGGTGTCACCACCAAAATTTTAGGTTTTTTCACAATGAAATGGCCTATGCAGCACCAGGCTCCACAGCTGGCATCAGACAGGACTCACCTTTCTCAGTGAGGGAGGAGAGTCTTTGCTCGGAAACTAGAGGGGCTCATTGGCAGAGCTTTAAACTAGATGTGATGGGGGAGGGGGACAACATCAGGCTTGTCCCTGGGAAGCTGTGGGATGAGAGGCAAAAGTTACAGGGACAGGTTACTGACTCTGAGATGTGTTAGCCACACTGGAGCATACTTGCAATCTTATGGAGAAGAGTCAGGGACTCCTGAGGCAACAGAAGCCAACAGGGAAACACCAGAGAATTATCTCAAAGGAATTAAGGGATGTTCCTCTGGGAAGACGACACAACCAACAACCCCTCTGAGGTGCCTTTACGCCAACGCACATGGCACGGTCAACAAACAGGAGGAGTTGGAAGCCACTGTGCTGCTAGAAAGAGATGACCTTGTTACCAATTACTGAAACTTGGTGGGATGAATCCCATGACTGGAGTGCAACTATTGATGGCTATATGATGTTCAGAAGAGACGGGGGAGGAAGGAGAGGTGGAGGGGTTGCTCTCTACATCAGGAGGTGGATTGAGTGTGAAGAGTTGTCTCTGAAGAACAGCCATGAGCAGGTTGAAAGCCTGTGGGTAAGAATCAGAGACTGAGGCAACAAAGGGAACCTAATGGTTGGTGTCCACTACAGGCCACCTGACCAAGGGGAGCCTGTTGACAAAGCCTTCTTGCTCTAGTTACAGGAGGCATTGCACTCACAGGCTCTCATCCTGCTGGGGGACTTCAACTACCCCAATGTCTACTGGGAAAGTAGCACAGAGAGCTGTAGGCAATCCAGGAGACTCCTGGAATGAATGGAGGATAACTTCTTGAGCCAGGTAATAGAAAGCCCTACCAGAGGGAATGTGATACTAGATCTGTTGGTCACCAATGCAAGCCAGCTAATTGGGGACATCAAGATTGGAGGCAGCCTGGGCTGCAGTGATCATGCATTAGTGAAGTCCTGAGGGATACAGGTCAGGTAAGGAGTAAAGTTAGGCCCCTAAAATTTAGGAAAGGAAACTTCCAACTCTTCAGGGAGATAGTGGGATCCCCTAGGAGACTACCCTCAGGGGCAAGGGAGTGGAATAGAGCTGGCAGATCTTTAAGGAAGTCTTCCACAGAGCACAAAAGCTAACAATGCCCAGGAGCAAGAAAGGCAAGAGACCACTATGGCTGAGTAGGGAACTGCTGGTCAAACAGAAGGGAAAGAAGCAAATGCATAGGCAGTGGAAACAAGGACAGGTAACCTGGAAAGAGTATGGGGATGAAGTATGGTTGTGTAGCAATGGGGTGAGGAAGGCCAAGGCTGTCATGGTTAAAGGAGGTTTTGTATTTTATTTTCATTTTCCAACATTGTTTTGGAGGAACTGTTTTTTAAGAATGAACCCCCCCTTTACTGGAGCCAGGGAGTTGGGCAGGGGGAAGAAGAAGACTCTGCCACAGTGGAAGCGGAACCTACTCCATGTTGGTGGAACCACGCTTTCCTTGCTAGTGTAGCAGAGAGAGGGAAAGACAGACACATGGTCTGTCGGAGCCACCCCCAGAAGCCACCGCTATATTGACACCCTCCCTTGCACCCCTGCTGGGACCTCTCAAAAGTGTCCAGGGGCACGGCCGCCTCAGCCAGAGAGAAAACAAAAGTGAAACTAACTACGCGGTTTGCAGTCCCTGCTGCCATACACCTCCTGGGAGCTTGAGACGCCTGGGACCGTGCCACCTGCTGACACTGCCACCTCGGAGACAGGGTTTTGCCGCGGGTCAAAGCTGCTCTGGGACAGTTGCAAGCCACTGGTAGCTGTAGCAAGCCAGAGTTATGGCTTTGCTGCTGCTTTTGCAGCTGGGACCACGCCACCATTGCGGAAGGAGGGAGAGAGCCCATTGCACAGTCGATCATCACTGCCACTCCACAACCTAGCCGAGCCTCCAGAGCTCAGCTGAGCCAATCAGGGCAACACAAGGCCTGGAGGCAGCGACAAGGCAGAGAACACTGTCCCTACACTAACATTGCTGCTACAGTCAGGATCTGAGCCTGAGTGGGTGACATAGAGTAGGCAGTGTAATAGTATAACTCCTTGTGGACAAACAGTTTTTCCTAGGTCTTGCTTTTTGTTCCTGGATTTTTTTTTTTTGGGGGGGAGGAGGAAGAGACTAGATGTGATTTCTATTATTGACTTGAACCATTCTGTTTGTATTGTTGTTACTGCTATATTTCTTGTCAGTAAACCGTTATTTTTTCACTTATATCTCCTAACATTTTTTCTCTCTCTATTGGTGGAAAAAAAAAAAAAAAAAGGGAGTGTTGGGGTGAGCGGCAAGCCCGCAGAACCCCTGATGAAGGATGCAGGGGTGAAGGATTTTGACTTAGACATTTTGAGGCCATTTCCCTGGGGAAAAGCAGGGAATGCGAAAGACTTGAAAAGGTGCCAGTGCTGACCAGTAAGGAAAGAATGTAAATAATGAATGAACATCCAATTATATGTGAAGGCTGGTAATTATTATAGATAGAGAACTAAGAATAGAAAAGTATGTAAGGTTTTGTATACACAGTGTGTGAGTACAGATGTGTGAGAACAAGAAGTATTATACTGGATGAAGCAATAAAAGCTGAATGTCGACCATCATCAATAAAGGTGCCCAAATTTATTTTCTGTGACCGTCCTCAACATACTACGACAAGGGAGAGGTTTTAATAAAAGGGGAGGGAGCTCATTTATTGAAGTCTCCACCTCAGAATTTGTCTTTAAACCAAGACAAAGGTGAAGTTGAAAGTGAACTTTGCAAGGGACACAAAGAATAACAGGAAGCACTTCTACAGGTATGTCAGCCAGAAAAGGAAGGTCAAAGAAGGTGTAACCTGCAATAAACAATGCTGGAAAACTGGTAACAATGGATGAAGAGAAGGTTGAGGTGCTCAACAACATTTTTGCCTCAATCTTCGATGACAACCCCTCTTCCCGCACTTCTTGAGTGGATGGACAGCAGAATGGGGATTGGGGAAGCAAAGTCCCTCCCACTGTAAGTGAAGATCAGGTTCACGACCATCTGAGGAACCTGAATGTACATAAGTCCATGGGACCTGATGAGATGCATCTCAGAATCCTGAGGGAATTGGCTGATGTAGTTGCCAAGACCCTCTCTGTGGTATTTGAAAAGTCATGGCAGTCAGGTGAAGTCCCAGGTGACTGGAAATAGGGAGACATTGTACCCATCTTTTAAAAGAGTAGAAAGGAGGACCCTGGGAACTATCAACCTGTCAGCCTCACCTCTGTGACTGGGAAGATCATGGAACAGATCCTCCTAGAAACTATGCTAAGGCATGAAGTGAAACAAGGCTTTAGAAGGGTTAATCAAGCATCTTACTGCAAAGACCCACTTTTCTTCCCCCCCCCCGTTTTCTACCTTACTCAAAGGAAACTTTGTTCTGTACAAATTCAGCAGACCTAAACCCACAAAGAACATTGTACAAAGAGCTCAGAGGTAATAAATTATAGCCAAATGAGCTAAGGTAGACATTTGACATTTCAAGCTTCAGCGAATAGAACACGAAACAATGGAAAGTTCAGAAGTTCACCAGAGGTCACCGACAAAGAGGAGTAAAATTGAGACCCTCCAATGAAGTAAGACCAGATGTACCACCAAATCATTCCCCAAAATGAAGACCACGCCTTAAAACCTGCCCCTGACTCCACCTGCTATGAATATTGTAATCTAATATGAATATGTATGTGAATATGTTGTAATCATAATCAAAGACTGTATAAATTACCCATTCTGGCCTGACCACCTCGGAGCTCTTTTGTCCGGCCCGAGCTGGAGGGCTTCCCGACATCGAACAATAAATACCTGCTGTTTAAAGGCATAAAACTGTCTCTAAGCAGTTTTTATCCACCTTTTTGGGGCATCAGGAACATGGAGGACAGGGAGGTGATTCAAGACAGCCAGCGTGGCTTCACCAAGGGCAAGTCCTTCCTGATCAACCTAGTGGCCTTCTATGATGGAGTGACTACATCAGTGGACAAGGAAAGGGCTACAGATGTCATTTATCTTGACCTATGTAAAGCCTTTGACATGGTCCCCTACAACATCCTTCTCTTTAGGTTGGAGAAGATAGACTCAATGGGTGGACTGTTTGATGGATAAAAAAGTGGTTGGACAGTCACATCCAGAGGGTAGCGGTCAACAGTTCTGAGTTGCAATGGAAATCAGTGATAGGTGGTGTCCCTCAGGGGTCCATATTGGGACCAGTGTTATTTAAAATCTTCATTAAGTATGTAGTCAAAAGGATCAAGTGCATCCTCAGCAAATTTGCAGGTAACACCAAACTGAGTGGTGCAGTTAATATACCTGAAGGACGGGATACCATCCAGAGGGGGCTGGACAAGCTGGAAAAGTGGGCCCATGGGAAGCTCATGAGGTTTAAAAAGACCAAGTGCAAAGTGCTTCACCTGGGTTGGGACAACCCACAATCCACGGTATCAATACAGACTGGGGGATAAACAGCCCTGCCTCGGCAGCCCTGACAAGAAGAAGGACTTGGGGGTGCTGGTGGATGAGAGGCTAGACATGAGCTGGCAATATGCACGTGCAAGCCAGAAAGCCAGTTATATCCTGGGCTGCATCGTGTGGCCAGCAGGTTGAGGGAAGTGATTCTGCCTCTTTGCTCCTGTGAGACCCCACTTGGAGTACTGCATCCAGCTTTGGGGTCCTCGACACAGGAAGGACATTGACCTGTTGAAACAAGTCCAAAGGAGAACCACCAAGTTGATCAGAGGGCTGGAGCATCTATTAGGAAAGGTTGAGAGAATTGCAATTGTTCAGCCTGGAAAAGAGGAGGCTTCAGGGTGACCAAATTGTGGCCTTCCAGTACCTGAAGGGATCCTACAAGAGAGCTGGAGAAAGACAATTTAAAAGAGCATGTAGTGACAGGACAAGGGGGAATGGTTTCAAACTGGTAGTAGGTTTAGATTAGATATTAGGAAAAAATTCTTGACTGTGAGGGTGGAGAGGCACTGGCACAGGTTGCCCAGAGAAGTTGTGGATGCCCTATCCCTGGAAGTTTTTAAGGCCAGGTTGCATAGAGCTCTGAACAATCTGATCTAGTGGAAGGTGTCCATGTCAGGGGGGTTGGAACTAGATATCTTTAAGGTCCTTTCCAAACCAAACTATTCTATGATTCTATGATGATTGCTAAGTCATAGCAATGATTTCTCTCTCTGAACAAGGAGTCTCTGCAAAGAAGTTCCATCATAAAACCATCAGAATCATAGGAAAAGGACTATAAGCTCTAATTGCAGTGCCCATATTTTATATCAATTCCAGTTATTGCCTGGGCAATCACCAACCATATGAAGTTTAAAAAAGACAAGTGACAGATTCTGCTCCTAGAACAGGGCAACCCTGGATATATGTACAGACTGGGGAAAGAAAGGCTGGAGAGCAGTGCTGTGGAAAGGGACCTGGGGGTCCTGGTTGATGGCAAGTTGAATGTGAGTCAGCAGTGTGCCCTGGCAGCCAGGAGAGCCAACTGTGACTTACTGTATCAATGTACACACAAAATGAAAACTAACACTCTTCCAGTGTTCAAGAAGAATTTTCATCTTCCCCCAAATAGAGTGAATCCAAGAAAAAATACAGGGTTATGGACTGAATTTTGCTATTGGTGAGGGACGAAATGAAAAAAAAATAAGAGAAAAAATGAAAGAAAAAGGTATGAATGACTACTTCTATGTGGAATCATAGAATCATAGAATATCTGGAGTTGGAAGGGACCCAAAAGAATCATCAAGTCCAACCTTTATCCCTGCACAGGACAGCTCCAAGAATCACACCGTGTACCTGAGAGGGTTGTCCAAATGCTTCTTGAACTCTGGTAGACTTGATGCTGTGACCACTTCCCTGAGGAGCCTGTTCCAGTGCCCGATCAACATCTGGGTAAAGAACCTTTTTCTTCTATCTAAACTAAGCCTCTCCTGACACAGCTTCATGCCATTCCCTTGGGTCCTGTCACTGGTCACTAGAGAGAAGGCATCAGCGCCTGCCCTTCCTCTTCCCCTCATGAGGAAGTAGTAGACTGTGATGGGGTCTCCCCTCAGTCTCCTCTTCTCCAGGCTGGACAAACCAAGTGACCTCAGACATTCCTCATATGTTTTCCCCTCTTGACCTTTCACCATCTTCATTGACCTCCTTTGAATGCTCTCTAATAGCTTAATATCTTTCTTATATTGTGGTTACCAAAACTGCACACAGTATTCAAGGTGAGGCCGCATCAGGGCAGAGTGGGATGATCACTGAAGGAATGCAAATTCTTCATGACACTGCAGAGATAAGAAGAGATCTTAGCAAGAAGCCCTGGGATTTAAACGAAAGCAAGGAAGAACTGTTTACACTCACTCCTTGAAATCCTTGCATTAATCTGTGATAATCAAGAAAAACTAGCAGGACTTATAATCTCCCACGGTAAATCTCTTTATAGCCTTGCTTTGTCCCATCAATCATTGTAACTGTAATAAGAAACTGCTTGCTTTTCTATTTGAAGAAAAACACCTCCCTTGTGTATCTTTGCCCCCTGACTCCAGCTATGAACTAATGGAAAAGTACCCTCTCTCTCCTGCCTTCCCCAAACCCTATATATACAAAAGATTGTATTCAATAAGCAATTCAATTTGTTATGATTTGAGTCTGTGCACTGAAACGCTACAGATCACCTCCCTCAACCGGTTGGCACTGCTGTGCCTGATGCACCCCAGCATACAGTTGGCCCTCCTGGCTTCCAGGGCACACTGCTGACTCACATTCAACTTGCCATCGACTAGGACCCCCAAATCCTGGTCTCTTATGAGGAGAGACTGCAGAAGCTAGACCTGTTTAGTCTGGAGAAGAGAAACCTGAGAGGGGATCTCATCAATACATATAAATATCTCAAAGACAGGTGTCAAAAGGATGGTGTCAGACATTTCAGGGGTACCCAGCAACAGGACAAGGAGTAAAGGCCATAAACTCAAACACAAGAAGTTCCACCTCAATATGAGGAAGAACTTATTTACATTGAGGGTAGCAGAGCACTGAAACAGGGGGAGTTGGACTACATGACCTCTAGAGGTCCCTTCCAACCTTAACTATTCTGTGATTCTGATTCTGTCCCTTTCCACGGTGCTGCTTTCCAGCCTCTCATTCCCCAGTCTGTATGTACATCCATAGAATCAAAAAATCAGATGGGTTAGAAAGGACCTCTGAGATCATCAAGTCCAACCCTTGATCCACTACCACCAAAGTTACTAGACTATGGCACTAAGTGCCACATCCAGTCTCTTCTTAAATACCTCCAGGGATGGAGAATCCACCACTTCCCTGGGCAGCCCATTCCAATGCCTGATTACCCTCTCCGTAAAGAATTTCTTCTTAATATCCAACCTAAACCTCCACTGGCAGAGCTTGAGACCATGCCCTCTTGTCTTACTGATAGCTGCCTGGGAAAAGAGACCAATCCCCACCTGGCTACAACCTCCTTTCAGGTAGTTCTTGTGATGAGGTCTCCCCTGAGCCTTCTCTTCTCCAGGCTAAACAACCCCAGCTCCCTCAGCCTCTCCTCATAGGACTTGTGCTCAAGTCCCTTCACCAGCCTCGTTGCTCTTCTCTGGACCTGCTCCAGCACCTCAATATCCTTCCTGAACTGAGGGGTCCAGAACTGGACACAGTACTCCAGATGTGGCCTCACCAGCACTGAGTACAGGGAATGAATCACTGCCCTGGTCCTGCTGGCCACACTGTTCCTGATCTAGGCCAGGATGCCATTTGCCTTCTTGGCCACCTGGGCACACTGCTGGCTCCTGTTGATCCAAACTCCAAGGTCCATTTCTGCCTCGCTGCTCTCCAGCGACTTGATGCCCAGCCTGTAGCGCTGTATGGGGTTGTTGTGGCCAAAGTGAAGGACCCGGCACTTGGCCTTGTTGAACCTCATCCCACTGGAATCAGCCCATGTCTCCAGTCTGTCCAGGTCCCTCTGCAGAGCCCTCCTGCCTTCCAGCAGATCAGCATTCCCCCCCTCAGCTTGGTGTCATCTGCAAATTTACTAATGGTGGACTCAATCCCCTCATCTAAATCATCGATAAAGATATTAAACAGGACTGAGCCCAACACTGATCTCTGGGGGACACCACTAGTGACTGGCCGCCAACTGGATGCAGCACTGTTCACTACCACTCTCTGGGCCCGGCCCTCCAGCCAGTTCTTAATCCAGCACAGAGTGCCCCTGTCCAAGCCGTGGGCTACCAACTTTTTCAGTAGTATACTGTGGGAGATGGTGTCAAAAGCTTTGCTGAAGTCCAGATAGACCACATCCACAGCCTTGCCCTCATCCACTAGGCGGGTCACCTGATCATCAAAGGAGATCAGGTTGGTCAGACAGGACCTGCCCTTCCTAAACCCATGCTGGCTGGCTCTGATCCCTTGCCCATCCTGTAGGTGCTGTGTGATTGCACTCGGGATGATCTGCTCCATAACCTTGCCAGGCACTGAGGTCAGGCTGACAGGCCTGTAATTTCCCGGGTCCTCGTTCCGGTCCTTTTTGTGGATGGGCATGACATTTGCCAACTTCCAATCATCTGGGACCTCCCCAGAGAGCCAGGACTGTTGGTAAATGATGGAGAGCGGCTTGGCAAGCTCTTCTGTCAGCTCTCTCATCACCCTAGGATGGATCCCATCTGATCCTATAGACTTGTGAGGATCCAAGTGGCTCAGCAGGTCGCTGTTTCCTCCTTGATTACAGGGGGGTTATTCAGCTTCTTATCCCTGTCTACAAGCTCCAGAAGCCAGCTGTCCTCAGGAGAACCTGTCTTACTGTTGAAGATTGAGGTGAAGAAGGTCTTAAATACCTAAGCCTTGTCCTCATCTTTGATAACTATGTTCCTGCCCATGTCCAATAAAGAATGGAGGTTTTCCTTGTCCCTCCTTTTGCTATTGATGTATCTGTAGAAAGAATTTTTTTTATCCTTAACAGAAGTGGCAAGATCGAGTTCAAATTTTGCAGTCTCTCTGATTTTCTTTCTGCAAGATCTAACGAAATTCCCAAACTCTTCCTGAGCAGTCAGCCCTTTTTTCCATAATTGGTAGGCTCTCTTTTTATCCTTATTTCCTTTAAAATCTCCCTGTTCAGCCAGACTGGTTGTCTTCCCCGCTGGTTTGCCTTTTGGCACACTGGAACAGCCTGCTCCTGTGTGTTCAAGACTTCCTTCTTGAAGCATGTCCATCCCTCCTGGACCCCCTTTGTTTTCAAGGGTAGTTTCCCAGGGTACACTTTGAACTAGTCTTCTGA
>NW_020955932.1:640384-654985 GCF_003031625.1 Empidonax traillii
CCTTATTTCCTTTAAAATCTCCCTGTTCAGCCAGACTGGTTGTCTTCCCCGCTGGTTTGCCTTTTGGCACACTGGAACAGCCTGCTCCTGTGTGTTCAAGACTTCCTTCTTGAAGCATGTCCATCCCTCCTGGACCCCCTTTGTTTTCAAGGGTAGTTTCCCAGGGTACACTTTGAACTAGTCTTCTGAAAAGGCCAAAATCTGCCCTCTGGAAGTCCAGCATAGAGGTTTTATTGATGGCCCTTCTTGCATCCCTGAGTATTGAAAACTCTATTATTTCATGGTCACTGTGCCCTAGATGGCCTCCAACCACCACATCTCTCACCAGGCCCTCTCTGTTTGTGAACAGAAGGTCTAGCAGAGCCCCATCTCTGGTAGGCTCATTTACCAGATGGAGCAGGAAATTATCCTCTATACGCTCTAGGAATCTCCTAGACTGCCTCTTCTCTGCTGTGTGGAGTTCCCAGCAGACATCTGGCAGGTTAAAGTCACCCACAAGAACAAGGGCTGGAGATTTTGAGACATCCACCGGCTGCCTGTAGAAAAAATCATCATCCTCATCATCCTGGTTGGGTGGTCTGTAACAGACTCCCACCAGGATATCAGCCTTGTTGGCCTTCCCCCTGATTTTGATCCACAGGCACTCAATCTTATCATTGGTGACCTCAAGTTCTACAGAGTCAAGAGACTCTCTAACATATAGAGCCACCCCTCCACCTCTCCTACCTTGCCCGTCCCTTCTGAAGAGCTTGCAACCATCCATGGCTTTTGCCCTTGCTAGATAGATGAAGCCCATCTGATTTGAGGAGATTAGGTACCATGGAATTTGCCCCATGGTCAAAAAACCCAAAAATTCCACTGGTAGCACCAATCCTTTAGTCACCTATTGATGACATGGGTTTTCCTACTCCTCTCCTCATTCATCCCTGCTACTGCAGGAACTGAGGCAAACACCACCTGTGCTCCTGTCCCATTAACTAATTCATCTTAGATGATGGAGCATAATGAACCATGATTGATGGTGACATAATAGGCAGCTGTAAAGTCTTAGAAGGTGTCAGAGACTCATGACATGTCCTGTGACATCATTCATTGCAAAATTCCCCACCCCAGGGGAGATACTAGGCATTTCCACCTGAGCCTGAGTGTATATAACTTATGAAATCTTTGAGTTTGGGGTGTTTCCCCCCACCCCTGACAGACCAAGACCATCACTTCGACAGGGCTGTGACCACCACTTCAATCAACAGACATCAAAGTTTCAACTACCCGGTTTCATTGCTGGATCCAGCAGGTAGTGACTGTAGATATATCTTTCTACTTTTATCCTTTCTCTTTCTCAAGTGTTATTTTTATGCCTTAATATTGCTGTATTACTATAGATGATAACAACCTAAATGGCTACACACCTGTTTTCCTTTGAAACAAAATTGTTCTAAAATAAACCCTACATATATATGTTTACAAACACCGATCATTCAGTGTTGTTTCGCTCTAATCCACCCCAAAGGGATTTATTAAGAAGGACCTGGGTTACCCTTGCCTTCTGGGGCAGATCATAACATTAAGCCATGTGCTGATCAGGTGAGTTCTCCCATTCCTTTCAGCATTCTTCCCTGCTACCAAAGGAATTGAGGAAAACACCACCTGTGCTCCTGGAAGAGTCCCTGGAGTCACTCCTGGAGTCCCAGGGAAAAGTACCCTTGCCATTCAGTTGGATACAAGTTGCAATTTTATTAATAAAAATAATTCCTTAATGCACTCTGGTTTCTCTATGCAGCCTTTAGAAAAAAAAGTTTGCTATAGGTGCTGGTTTTTTTGGAGAACAGATTTTCGTTTTGATTTAATTCATTCTATTGAATTAAACTTTGATGCATTAGTCTTGACATATGCTTCATGCTGATTGTATTGTATACGAGAGTATAGTCACTCCCTATGCATTTTGCATTAGCTGGCTGATTAATGCAATAGATTACCTGCAACACTGGTGGCAAGAGGGAATCATTGCCCTTTTGCACACTAAAATTCGAATGTGCATTAGGTGTAGTGGTGTAATCCAGGGACAAAAAGTGTGTATTTCCTTAAATTTCTCCTCTTTCGCTGCATACCTCTGCTCCAAGGGTTAAAAGACACACTTGTATTCAGCTGAGAGAAAACAGGCATTTACATTTTGAGATTGTATTCTAAGCTATCATAAACTACATGCTCCAATCTGTGTGTCAAGTAATGAAAAACTACTTCTCTCTTCCCACATTTTCAGCGTTAAGCACAATGAAAGAAAGAACTAACACAGCACTTCTGACATTTTGCATGAGCCCGTTGTTCTGGGTTATGCTTTTTTCAGTTTGTTTTAAAAACTGCTGCATCTTTGTGGACACTTTGCAATCTGACTAAAGAGTTTCATAGAAGAAGAGAAATTTGCTTGAAAGGTGTAGTTTACAGTATCATAGCCTGAGACTACAATCCCCTAAGAGAGCATTTAGGTATCTGTCATATGTCCATTAGATGCCCCTCTATGCACATTTTAGTACCCTATAACCTAATCACCATAGCAAGGCATGGACTATTAAGTCTATAAAACTAGGGGAAAGTATAAAGCACCTGCAAATGAATCTCACTAATTAACTTCCCTAATATCCCCCAAATCATTCATTTGCTCGCAGTCAACTGAAGGTGAAAACACTGCTAATACTAGCACAAATAGTACAAATCCACTTTTCTATGAATAATGATACGATTCTCCACAATTTTAAGTAGTTGCCAGCATTTACAGCTAGGCAGTGTAGAAAGTATAAAACCCACTATAAATGTCCAGAAGAACACATTTTGATTGCCTAGTCTTAATTCCTTCATACTCTATGATTTCCTGAGTTAATTTTACTTTCAAGTCCAAAAGTGATGGCTGAGTTTTTACAAAAAACAACATACTTAAAAATTTAGAATGTCCAATTTGATAATCTAGCACTGCTGGTTAGTTGATCTACTACCTGGATACCATGACTCAAAATTTTAAGCTTATTTCTAGTTTGCTAGTTAAATTTGTCCATCTCCCATTATAATATTCAGTTACCTTTTGTTTGAATGGTAGAAGGGTCTTCACTATCAAGTTTTAGTCTATGTAGGTCTCAAATCACGAAGGAGGTCCTCCTCCTTTGTCATGCATGACAGGCTCGAGCAGACAGAGATTCTTGCATCTCTCACTTTAGATTAGTTTTCCAATTTTTCAGTTATTTTTCCAGTAAACATTCAAGAGAGAAAACTGGAAAATTCCAGATTGCTGGAATGCAGAAATTAGTGAAGATTTAGTAATTCCTCTCCATAGATCTATTACTTCTCTTGAGCTCTGATATTTACTAGAGGTGGTATCAGAAAATTAAATAGAAGCTTAATGTTACTGAAGTATTAAAAAAGGGAAAAAATAATGCCAAGTACCAGTTTGGGCTCACAGTAAAACTCTGACCTTAATGTTGGAAGTCACGACTCTACAGTTAGGGCCACAATAAGTTTTATACCGGCTCCAATACAGAACAATTTTTAGAACATTTTAGAACATTTATAAGTAAATTGGTTCAACAGGGAATAAAAACTCGAAAAATTGTTTTTATGTGGATACTTGAAGAAATTTGGCTCCTACTGCAGAAGTATTTTCTATCCAACTGAATTAAATGGAAACCCAAACTTTATGGCATTAAAAATAACCCCCTAAACCCTAACCCCTCAAGCTATGCTTATAGACTAAAGTTAATTAATTTCACCATTATTCCTCAAACCAAATAAATGTAGTTTAAATACAGGAAAGAATATAATCTTTGAAAACAGCTCCCACTTACTGTCATACTCCAGCCTCATATACCCTCAATTTCAAATACCATTATGACACATACCAATAATCTTCTACTGTTTTATAATGAAGGAAGAAGGAAATGATCCTCAAAAAAAATGGACAGAACCCATCTTTACACAATGGCAGCCTGGCCTCATTCACCAGGGAAATGTATTTAGCAGCAATTCAGAAACTCCAGGGCCATGACAGCAATTTCTTCAAATTGTCATCCATAACTTAGGCATTACTGTCTTGTGATGCGAACTTAGAAGTACTATTAATTTAGTGCCTCCAATACCATAAATCATTCAAATACACTGTCATATATTAACACCTTATTCTATGCAAGAGATGTTACCTTAAGTATATGAATTGAAGGCAAACGTTTTGTAATTGTATGGCAACCACACCATGACAGCTAAGGCTAAGAAAACCAACAATGAGAAAAAGGTTATCAATTAAGCCAAGACAGTCTACTGGATATGACACAATTATAGACACAAGTATGTGCAAGATATCACTCCACCCATAAGTCCCACAATGAAAGATCAATGGAAATAGTGCAAAGCATGAAGCATCCCACCTCCTTTGAAACATAGGCATTCCTACAGCTTTCACTTCAAGGCCAGAAATGTAATATGTGCAATTGATTAATCTAAACTCTGAAATTTGAAGGTGCGGGGCATTTGGACTCTCCTTAGCTTTAAAACAGAACATGATTCAATTAGAACTTCAGATACCTAAAGAAATAAAGTAAATATGGATATAAGCTTGGCACTCAAATTTCAAAATAAAAACCTTGCTGTACCATTTTTGAAAGACCATAAAATATGGGGGAAAGTGACTGTTTCTACTGCATAGTGGATCCTTAAATGGAACTAAGTATGTAAAAAAATGGTATTAGAACACAAAACTTGTTGTGAATGGTTAACTTTAGTGGTTCTTTTTCATGGCAGCCATGAAGTAGTCACCAAATCTGGCATCAGAAAGGAATTTCTCTAGGGGCATACTGGCAACAGTCCTAGCTGCTTTTGTCCTTTTTTACCCTTCCCTTAAGTACTAAGCATAGGTAATCTGTTTACAACAGTTGACATGTTCCATTCATGCAAATTTGTCTCTCTAATTGCAAAGGAAAGGAATGCCTGAGAGAGAAATATAGATGGAGAATAGTTTCATTTAGTTAAGATTAAAAGAATCTAACTTGATAAAATAGTAATTATATCTCTCTTAACTGATCTATAATGATTCCTTGTCTAAACTCAACATTCAGAATTAAGTTTTAGATGAGGAGCAAAGTGTTACTAATAAAAATTTAGTCATGATCCTTCAGGAAATATATTGTGCTATTTCTCTGCATGAATGACCTTGTAAAATG
Organism: Empidonax traillii; assembly: GCF_003031625.1. NCBI lineage: Eukaryota > Metazoa > Chordata > Aves > Passeriformes > Tyrannidae > Empidonax > Empidonax traillii. The sequence goes on from NW_020955932.1 coordinate 645,583, forward strand.
ATGTTTTAGGTATAAAATTTAACACAAAATATGTCACTAACTTGGAAAATGTAAAAATATTAGCAAATGTGAACTCAAAGTAGAACATCAGGCTGCTCCAACAGTTAAAGAGCAGCCCACAGTAGGGCAAAGTACTAGTGAAAAATTACTAAGACTATTAGAACTACTAAAGCAAAGATATATTATTCCGCTCAGGAAATATCTTTGAGAACAAGCCATTTAGTATGCATAACAGAAAGGACTGTAAAGACATCATCCAGAAAAGCTTTATTCCACAAATGAGGCTCATAGCAATATCATGAAAGGTCCCTACACTTAAAAATTATAGATACAATCATGTAATTGAGATAGACAGAAGCTTCTACATTAAAATGTGGAGAGTAACCAGATGGAAGTAAAGAATATCTTTTAAGTTCTCATCAACTTCATGAAATACAAGAACCAACAGAGATTAGGATTAGCATAAGGAAAGTCAAGAAAAAGTTTATCAGTTTTATCCACTACCCTGCCTTGCAAGAGCTCTCTGGATATACCCTCTTCCCCCTCTATTAGGTCTGGCTGAGATGGAGTTCATTTCCCCATAGCAGCCCTCACAGTGCTGTGCTTTGCATTGGGAGCTAGAAAGGTGTTGATAACACACCACTGTTTTAGCTACTTCTGAGCAACAATGGCACCGCATCAGTGCTGTCTCTCTGACATCCCTTTACCCCCAAAGGCCAGTAGGCTGGGGGTGGGCAAGATCTTGGGAGAGGACATAGCCAGGCCAGCTGACCCAAATTGACCAAAGGGATATTCCATACCATATGACATCAGCTCAGATATAAAAGCTAAGAAAAGGAGGAGGAAGGGCGGGGCATTCAGTATTCTGACACCACTATGTGTACTGAGACCCTGCTTCCTGGGAAGTGGCTGGACATCACCTGCTGATAGGAAGTCAAGAATAAATATTTTGTTTCCCTTTGCTTTTGCACATAGCTTCTGCTTTAGTAAACTCTCTTTATCTTTACTCATGAGTTCTTTTCCATCTTATTTCTCCCCTCCCCCCCTTGTCCTGCTGAGGAGGGAAGTGACAGAGCAGCTTGGTGGGCACCCAGCAGCCAGTCAAGGTCAACCCCCTATACCATGACACAGCCATCATATTTTTGTTCCATAAGAAACTAATCCTTGACTCAAAAAACATCCTTCTTCCCCCTTAAACTGTTCTTAAATATAAAAATGGAGGAAGTCTACTAGAAATGTTTTGAAATATGCAAATTACGTGAAGTTTCTTCACCTCAAAGGCAAGCAAGAAGATATTGAAAATGGTAGTTCACAAAAAACTATCTGATCCTGTAATCGATGAGTTGACAAGATGTTGGGCTCCCTCACTCCACCAAGTAGATATTTGTCTTAGATTCTTCTACTTGACTCCTTTCGTCAGGTTAAGCATCTCATATTTAGTTCAAGAGTTTCAGCTTTATTAAACTGTCACTAGAGCAGCCCCGCTTTGATAACAATAGTTGCTCCAATTATGGCTTGGTTTAGAGTTGACAAGTATAATGATTCATTTGTGGCACATGAAAAGCAATAAAAGGTTGGTTTGCATTACAGCTTTAAAACTGTGGGCACTTTTTTTCATTTAATTTGTCACTTAGCTTTTGCTAAGATGACACTTATATTGCAGTAAAAGGCAAATAGGGCTTTTCATTTAAATGTAATCCCTGTATTTAAATGATCTGTGATGGCACAGTGTTTGAATGGGAACACTACTGTTTCACAGTGGGCCCTGATGGCAACATGTGACATTTGTATTCAGGTCCTGTTTTATCCATGTGGCTAAAGGGCTTCCAATTTCATTTCATTTGCAGAAAACACCAATTAACTTGCAGATTCCATTTGCTAACAAAACTCAGCTTCTTCTCAAAGTCTGGCATCTGGCAGTGTTCAACATTTAATTGCAAAGCAGAGGCTCACAGCCACCATGATCCCTAGGCTGGGCACAAAGTCAAATTTTATCCTTTTATTAAGAAAAGCTTTTAATTTTCATAGAGAGCAAGAAACTTTGACTTAATTTTTGATGGATGACTATTAACGAATTACTGCTGTAGTAAGGTTGCATGGACCATTTTTTCCCCTCTAGAATACAAAGAAGGTTAACTGACTGACCAATCTGAGTTCTACTGAAGTCAACACAATTTACCATAAACTTCAGCAGAAACTCTGATCAGAGCCCAATGTGTCCTTCCACTATCCTTGGCCAATGCCCAATGGCAGGCAGGAAGCATCAGTTAAGTTCTAATGAAAGGCTCGAGTGACCCAGTCAAGGAGCAAAACCAAAGTTATTTAAGTATGCTTAAAAACCTATGTCAAAATAGAACTGACAGAGTGGCCACATGACCAGTTGTTGGCAGACAGCATACCACAGCAAGCAAGGCAGCCTTCATTAAGCAGAATCTATATTTACATACTTTATATGTCCTAAAAATCTCTATAACTACAATGCTACTTATCAGTGAAATAAATTAATAATAGATAAAGCATTTTTTAAAAAAAGATATATATATATATATGTCACTCCCAATTACTCCTAACAGATAATACAAAAAACTGAATATGCAAAGGCCTGTCCCACTCCCTTTAATGATATTTCTCCAATATCTTAGAAGATAACAAGATAGGAAACCAAGATTATTTTAGAATATAGTGATACCACTGCCCCCTTAAACCCAATGTCTTTCTCTTCTACTTCTGACAGAGATCAAAGGTCATCAGGTACATCCTTCTCTTCCTTCTGTAGTTTGCTATTGTAACTAACTCTGGTCTCCCTTAAAACCTCCTTCAACTTTTTCACGTTCACACGCATGTTTCACCTTAATAAAGAAATGTGTTTAACTAGAGTGAAACAAAGTGAAATCCTAGCGAAAGCATGGCAGCAGCTTCTAATTTTCACACAAGGTAGGATTCAAGTTGAAGAGATTCATCCCATTCACAGAAATGTTCAGGAAACTTGTTAAGCACCAGTGGAAAGAATCCTACTTGAGTGGGGAAGTAATGGACAGGTTAGCAACATAAACACAAGCTGGAGGTGGAAGAACCAAGTTAAGTTCTACACTTAGCCTACTGTACACTCAAAGTGATTGAAATGTATTTGCAATTGAAACTGTGTTACGTATTTTGATACTGTTAGAGGGGGCAGAGCAGTTCAGGACTGAAACAACGTCTGCCTCAGATTGTAAATACAGCAGCTGAGGAAGTAGTGAGGCTGGATGCTGCACTTCAGCTTTTTGGGAGTGGCAACTATAATTCTGATAATGCAGAGATAAACTAATCAATTAGATTAATCTCAAATATTGATTATTTGATGCTGCAGGCAGAGAGATTCCACCTTCAGATAGGTGCTGTCAAGAAAATGACATTAACATGGAACTGATGAACCAAGAAGAAGAGCCACTAAAAATTTAACAAAACCTTTTATGTTTATTGTCAGCATATTGTAAGACCGTTACAGGTAACAGATGGAGAGTATATTTCTACCTCTCCCACCACCTACCAGCTCAACCTGCATAAGCAATGGCAAAGAAGCATGAGATGCTCTGGTTTTCAGTATGGCGGGATACAATTTTGCTGTGTACATGTCCAATTTGGCAGAAAGCATTATTCTCCATCAAGCTGAGGTATCATAAAAATTACATACTAAGAGGATTGGTATGCTTGAAGGTGAAGTAATTATATCTACGCTCTCTGACAGAGCTTTGCCTGCTTTGATATTAAGGCTTTCCATCACAAAATTCTATTATATAAACTACAGACAACCAATGCTTTATTAGTCTAATACTTCATTTTGAATGAACGTAATTTATGCTAAACAGGTTATATCTAGTGAAGTGGAGGCCTCATGGCCCAATGCTGTTTCAGTGAGGCAGAGAAGAGCACCCATGTCTCTGTATCAGCCATTAGCCTCACTCCCCCTTGACTGTGAAAACAAGCCTTGTTATAAATCTGGTCTGTTAAGGAGATAAGGATGTACTCAAAGACCCTCTGATGAAGGTCAGAGAGCCTTTACTGATGCCTCAGCACATGGAGGAGGACAAAAGTGTTTACTGCACCTCTTTTGTCAACTATAAATTCTGACCAAATGTAACTGAGACCCTCATTAAGCCCCATTTACATATTATCTTTACACCACTTGTAATGAAAATGAGGAAGAGCATGAGACGTAATACACGTATGACCAAAGTCACCAAACATCACCTATAACATGCAATTGTTCCATCCCATTGGGACGGACCCAAAATTTATAGTATAAAAGGGGGGCTTTGGGGGAGAAAGTGTAGGAGGGGGACAACACCTCTGCCTGCTTGGGATTGGCTGACGGATTGTGTCTCTCCCCCTCTCCTGAAAGGATGCCTTTAGGTGAGTTTTGTGCCTCCAGCTGGGATTGTGCCTCCAACAGGGGATCAAGGCTACCATTAGCAAATTTGCAGATGACACCAAGTTAGGTTGGAGTGTCGATCTGCTGGACGGTAGGAAGGCTCTGCAGAGGGATCTGGACAGGCTGGATTGATGGGCTGAGACCAATGGCATGAGGTTCAACAAGACCGAGTTCTGAGTCCTACACTTTAGCCACAATAACCCCATGCAGTGCTACAGGCTGGGGGAAGAGTAGGTAGAAAGCAGCCCAGTGGGAAAGGACCTGGGGGTACTGGTCAACAGATGGCTGAACATGAGCCAGCAGTGTGCCCGGGTGGCCAAGGCTGATGGCATCCTGGCTTGTATCAGAAATAGTGTGGACAGCACGACTAGGGAAGTGATTCTTCCCCTGTACTTGGCACTGGTTAGGCAGCACCTCAAATCCTATGTCCAGTTCTGGGCCCATCACTACAAGAAAGACATTGAGGTGCTGGAGCGTGTCCAGAGGAGGGCAACAAAGCTGGTGAAGGGTCTAGAAAGTCATATGAGGAGCAGCTGAGGTAGCTGGGTGTGTTTAGCCAGAAGAGGAGGCTACGGGGTGACCTTCTCACTCTCTACAGCTGCCTGGAAGGAGGTTGTAGCAAGGTGGAGGTCAGTCTCTTCTCCCAGGCAACTAACAATAGGACAGGAGGACACAGCCTCAAGCTGTGCCAGGGGAGGTTCAGGTTGGACATCAGGAAGAATTTCTTCACTGTAAGTGTGGTTAAGCTTTGGAACAGGCTGCCCAGGGTGGTGGTGGAGTCACCATCCCTGGAGGTGTTCAAGAAATGACTGGACACGGCACTTAGTGCTATGGTCTAGTTGACAACGTAGAGATCAGTTGGACTTGATGATCTTGGATGTCTTTTCCAACCTAATTGATTCTGTGAACTGCATTGGAGCAGACCCAGGAATATTCATTTCTATCTATCTATCTATCTATCTATCTCACTATTAGATCACTGTTCCTATTCTTTCTGTAGCAACACCTACTAACACTCTGTAGTTAGAGCATTTAGCACCAGCAATCCTGAACCTGCTTCCTGTTGCTTCAATAAACTGTGCTATCTGTGAATTTGGATTGTGTAATTCCTTATTGAATGTGACTAGACCTATAGTACTTGTGCAAGTTTCTATTAAACTCAACTGGACTTATAGTGGCAAATTGGTTCTAATCAGAAATTAAGCCCAGCTGCACCCAGCCCCTCTGATCTCTGAGGACCAGCTGGCATGCAAGGGGATTTATTTACTGCTTAATTCCTATCCCCTTAACGCAACACCACCTGATGATGAATTTCATGAACTAGTGTTGCCTTGCACAAACAAGTTTCTATTTAAGAGCTTCAAAATTTGTTATCTACAATCTACTGATTATTATCTCAATTGTCTTTATTAGTAGGATCAGGTAACTATACTGATGTCACCTACATTTGCAAAATCACTCATAGAATAGGGAGTGGGAAAACAAAGAGGAAAGGGCTTCTTTTGAATTTTTTACCATCTCCTTCATAAAATTCTTAGAAAACCAATTCCATGATGCATTTATATTTAAACTCTAAATGGAATCCTGCAATCTGTATCTCTAATTTACAACAGTATTAGACTACTTTATACAAGGCAAGTGCACACTGACCAGAGACACCTATGATGAGAAAAACTGCCCCAGGAATTTTGCAGATCTAGTGAAGAATAGAAGCAGTAAGACTGGTTATAGGAGGAAAGGTAGCTCAAATAAATAAAACTGAATTAGAAAAGCTAAGGGAGCAGACTTCCTGCCACTGGCAAAGGCCAAGCCAATTAGGAGTAATAGTAACACCTCTGTGCAGAGACCCACTTGCAGCCCACGGAGAAGCCCACGATGGAGCAGGTGGATTTATGAAGGAGGCTGTGACCCCGTGGGAGGCCCAAGATGGAGCAGGGTCCTGCTGGAGACCTGCAGATCGCGGAGAGGGAAGCCCATGCTGGAGCAGGTTTTTCTCGGGTAGGACTTGTGGCCCCTGTGGGGGACCCACATTGGTACAGCTCATTTGTGAAGGACTGCACCCCATGGAGGAATGACCCACGGGACAGCAGTTTGGAAAGAACTGCTGCCCGAGGGATGGACTCATGCTGGACAGGTCCATCAAGGACTGTCTCCCATGGGAGGGACCCCATGGGAGCAGGGGGAAGGACTCCTCTCTCTGAGCAGCAGCAGAAACAACAACTGACCATAACTCCCATTCCCTGTCCCCCTGCACCTCTGGAGGGCAGGAGGGAGAACATGGAAGGAAGGAGGGGTGGGGGGAAGGTGTTTTTAAGGCTATTTTATTTCTCACTCTTTGGCTCTTATCCTGTTAGTAATAAATATAAGTGCTATCCCCACTTTGAGTCTGTTTTGCCCATGAAGGTAATCAGTAAGTGACCTGCCCCAGCAGTTATCTCTACTCATGAATCCTTAGCTGGTTTGTGTTTTTTTTCCTCTCTCCTCTGTCCAGTTGCAGAGGGAGAGAGAGAGTGGTTTTAGCAGGTACCTGGCATCTTGCCAGGGTCAACCCACTACAGCAGGATAGGGGAGATCCACCGGCTATTTACTGGATTCTCTGATCTCACGGCTTCTGTGCAGAAGGCAGCTTGTATAAAAGCTATGTATGAGAGGGATAGGCTTAGAAGGTCTCCCATGTTAGCCTCTATTGATCCGGCCAGATTAATCTCTCTTATTTGAGGTCTTCCAGACAGTCTGAAGACTTTTGTAGCAAAATTTCAGGATGGAATGCAGGAGGTTCATGTCCAAAATGCCACAGTTCCTAGTCATCTGGGGGGCCGGGGGCAGATGATGTGTTTAGCTACCTGGAGTAAATCTGTTCAGGAAATAGTGAATTATGGATACTGGATGGGATGGGTCAGATAACTGTTGTTAAAGCTCCTGAGCCTGCTGGGTGGATATTAGGAGTACAGTGGCTCCAAGGAAAATACCCTGAACCTTCTATTGATATTCCAGTCAGATCTTGAAAAATTATGGTTGAATTTCTAATTGACTCAGGGCCCAAATATTGGTAATTACAAAGGAAACAGCAAATATTATGGGAATTATACCCAGTGACCATAAACTTAAATTTAACGAAATTGATAGTATAATAAAGGAATGTCCCACAGCAAAAATTTCCATCTGGGTCCTGGGGGAAAAATATTTTACTAAGGTTGAAATGTTGTGGGGTCCACCCAAACAAAACTTTTAGGAATTGATTTACTTTATGGGCAAACCTGGAAACTCCCAGGTGAATTCTGTGGAGTTTCTCAGTGGAAGGCACTGGGTTTCTGGGAATACAAATAGAATCTGAAAGAATGTGGGATGATTCAGGCTCTGAAAATTTTATCAGTCTATTAGAGGCATCAATACCATTGCTGCTTTCTAAAATTACTCATGTAAAACAGTACCCCTTGCCAACAGCATCACTTAGAGGGACTGATGGGGTGGTGACAGTTCTGGAAAAAAGAGGCATCATTAAAAGGACTCATTCACCTTATAATTCACTGGTGTGGCCAGTAAAGAAATTGACCCGGCACTGGCATTTCACAGTATATTGACAGTTAACTGTTAATATTGCACCTTTAACTGCTGCAGTTTCAAACACTGCTGAGACAGTTATACGAGGGGGCTGCTCATGCTTGGATGGCTGCCCTAAATGTCAAGGACATGTTTTTCATGATTCTCCTCCTTGAACAGGATAAAGCACAGTTTGCCTTTACATGGAGTGGGATCCAATACACTTTTAAAAGGCTTCCACGAGGATATAAACATTCTCTCATTATTTCTCACAATGCCTTAGCTAAGGTCTTAGTAGAGATTCCTATTCCACCTAACATTACATCATATCAATATATTGATGACAAACTGATGGAAGAGATGATCAAGAAAGTATAGGAGACACAATGAAAAACATTTGTGAAACACTAATTGAATTGGGATTGGAAGTTATGGAATCAAAATGCCAAGGACTGGCATAAGAAGTTAAATTCTTAGGAGTCTGGTAGATTAAAGGAGTTGCTTCTGTTCCTTTGGACACCCTGGAAAAAATGGAGCACAAGCAGAATCCATCTAGTGTAAAGAAGTTACAGGAAGTTCTGGGAACTTTAGGCTACTGGCGTAAACATATTCCTGAATTTTCTATTATTGCTCATCCCTTATACAATCTGCTCAGAAAAGGAAAATTGTGGAAATGGATGGAACAGCACCCAAATGCATTAAAACTGTTAATAAGAGAACTGAGGCTGTTCCAATAGCTTAGTCCTATACACCTGACTGACCCTATCCATGTAGAATGGAGGTTCAGTGAGCACAGCCATCATTGTAACCTTTGGCAAAAGGGGCCACAAGGTCCAGAAAGACCACTGGAGTTTAGCTCCCACCCTTTCAATGATGCTGAAATGAGATACTCTAGAGAAGGCTTGTGAGCCTTCTGGCGTGAGCGATACCAGGTGGATTATACTCTCAATTCAACCTAACATTGCCAATTAACAACAAGATCGAGCATTTGTCCACTTTTTGTCTTAATAGGATGAACTGCATGTGGAATGAAGCACTGTCATATACAGAGCTAGAGTGCCTGCAAGGACTGGTGGTGGTTTTGGTGTTAGTACTTGTACTCTTTGGTTTTGTGATAATTTGGAAACTGAAATTCTTATCATAATGCAGGTAAAATACCATTTACTGTTCTTACTATCAATAGACAGAAGTTCAGGTATCACTCCAAATCTTATGTTGCAGTAAATCCAAGCTTTTGGATGTACACATAATGTTAGTCAAATCACCACATGTTTACCTTTTCCTCCATCTGCCAACTCACCGGTAACTTGGGGAATATTCACTATGGATTTGACCAAAACTTTTGAGGTTATGTGGAAAAAACACACAAATCTGACTTGGCAAACTGAGGAAGGAAAAAATGTTTTAAAGTGGACCAACAATAATACAACTATATGGAACTGTAACATCACT